>NC_084751.1:36335799-36610799 GCF_033978785.1 Entelurus aequoreus
TAAACACGGAAGCATCACTGGCTCATCGAGGACCTACAAGGAGTCACAGTAGTTAATGCAGAGTAGAGGGTGGAGAACTGCGCCCGCCTTTCGGGCAGATTTGTGGTACTATGATGCTGTGTTCAAAACGTGTTGAGGAAGGCTTTCTCCCCCGTTGGGACTCTGTTTACAGGGGTTTGAGAAACACCATTAACTGTCTATAAATTAATACATTAAATGAATGGAATGAAATTAACTGCCATCCAAACTGGCAAATTTGTGAACACCCCTTATGAATAAATCTGAGGATATTTTCGAGCAAACTGCTGAGAACCTTCAGCATGCATTGTCATGTTAAACATTACAAAAAAGATGCATTGTGTAGCAATATTGTGTGTCCTCATGTGAACACAGAGACACAATACGATAACAAAAAGGCCTTGAAGAAAAGCACACAAGTACAGTTGTGGTCAAAAGTTTACATACACTTGTAGAGAACATAATGTCATGGCTGTCTTGAGTTTTCAATAATTTCTACAACTCTTGACTTGTTTCTTCAGCATTGTCCACACATTTAAGTCAGGACTTTGGGAAGGCCTTTCTAAAACCTTAATTCTAGCCTGATTTAGCCATTCCTTTACCACTTTTGACATGCGTTTGGGGTCATTGTCCTGTTGGAACACCCAACTGCGCCCAAGACCCAACCACCGGGCTGATGATTTTAGGTTGTCTTGAAGAATTTGGAGGTAATCCTCCTTTTTCATTGTTCCATTCACTCTCTGTAAAGCACCAGTTCCATTGGCAGCAAAACAGGCTCAGAGCATAATACTACCACAACCATGCTTGAAACAAAAATGTAGCTGTTTGGCCACAATACACAGCAATATGTTTGGAGGAGAAAAGATGAGGCCTTTAATCCCAGGAACACCATACCTACCGTCAGGCATGGTGGTGCTAGTATTATGCTCTGGGCCTGTTTTGCTGCAGGACAATGACCCCAAACACATGTCAAAAGTGGTAAAGGAATGGCTAAATCAGGCTACAATTAAGGTTTTAGCCTGATTTAAATGTGTGGACAATGCTGAAGAAACATGTCCATGTCAGAAAACCAACAAATTTAGCTGGACTGCACCAATTTTGTCAAGAGGAGTGGTCAAAAATTCAAGCAGAAGCTTGCCAGAAGCTTGTGGATGGCCAACAAAAGCGCCTTATTGCAGTGAAACTTGCCAAGGGACATGTAACCATTGATTGATTGATTGATTGAGACTTTTATTAGTAGGTTGCACAGTGAAGTACATATTCCGTACAATTGACCACTAAATGGTAACACCCGAATAAGTTTTTCAACTTGTTTAAGTCGGGGTCCACTTAAATTGATTCATGATACAGATATATACTATCATATATACTATCATCATAATACAGTCATCACACAAGATAATCACATTGAATTATTTACATTATTTACAATCAGGAGTGTGGAGGGGGGGTGGGGATATGGACATCAAGTAGTGGACATAGAGAGAGAGAGAGAGATCAGAAGGCATAAGAAAAAGAATCTGCATTTGATTGTTTACATTTGATTATTAGCAATCCGGGGAGGGTGTTAGTTTAGGGTTGTAGCTGCCTGGAGGTGAACTTTTATAGCGGTTTTGAAGGAGGATAGAGATGCCCTTTCTTTTATACCTGTTGGGAGCGCATTCCACATTGATGTGGCATAGAAAGAGAATGAGTTAAGACCTTTGTTAGTTCGGAATCTGGGTTTAACCAAATATTAACATTGCTGTATGTATACTTTTGACCGAGCACATTTGGTCACATTTTCAGTAGACCCATAATAAATTCATAAAACAACCAAACTTCATGAATGTTTTTTGTGACCAACAAGTATGTGCTCCAATCACTCTATCACAAAAAATAAGAGTTGTAGAAATTATTGGAAACTCAAGACAGCCATGACATTATGTTCTTTACAAGTGTGTGTGTGTAAACTTTTGACCACGACTGTATGTGTATGTGGACAGAAATGCAAAGTATCTAAATTAAGGTTCAGTTGTTGTTACATTTTATCTGTTTGTGTTTCTTTTCTGCCCATTACTGTAAACTCTTATCTTGACTTTTTAGCAGCTCAAATAAAACAGATAATCTGACCTTACAACAACAGCACTGCAATTTCAACCTTTTCTAATAATACACATATCTAATAAACTGTACATCTCTGGGGAAAAAAAAAGTTACGGAAGCATCAAAATGTTAATAAGACAACCATTCACTAGACATATTAAATTATTCTGCTTTAATGTAGTCCAGTCTTTATACTTAGTGAGACTATAGTTAAAAGTATGCTGTGTCAGGAGGACTACAGCATGTTTCTGTGGTTTCTTATCATCCTGTGTGCAGGACAGGTCATGTCAGACTATTTACATTCAAATAAAGAGAGCGAAGTAATGACTCACTGCATTTCAAGCAGTGTATCAGGGAAGAGGAGTTTACTTTTGGATAAAGTTAGAAAAAAAATGCATGCATGCCTTAGCTTGTAGACAGAGATGATGAAAAAAAGACTTTCATGAGATCGAAATCTATTACATAAAGACACTAGAACTAAGCAACATAATTGTTAATTTATTGCAATACTTTGTGTGAGATATCTGCTCAGAGGTGTTATTAATCATGCTAATAATAACAAGAAGCACAAAAAAGCATGACGAACCGAGACAAATAAATGATCTAAAAAAAGAGCCACTATGTAGTTTGTCACACATTAATTAATGCTGTTGATCATCATGGTCAACTTTTTTGATCTACCTCAACAAACAATGACATCAAAATACACACTACTACCGTATTTTTCGGACTATAAATCGCAGTTTTTTTTCATAGTTTGGCCGGGGGTGCGACTTATACTCAGGAGCGACTTATGTGTGAAATTATTAACACATTACCGTAAAATATCAAATAATATTATTTAGCTCATTCACGTAAGAGACTAGACGTATAAGATTTCATCGGATTTAGCGATTAGAAGTGACATATTGTTTGGTAAAAGTATAGCATGTTCTATATGTTATAGTTATTTGAATGACTCTTACCATAATATGTTATGTTATAGGCCTACTGAAACCCACTACTACCGACCACGCAGTCTGATAGTTTATATACCAATGATGAAATCTTAACTTTGCAACACATGCCAATACGGCCGGGTTAACTTATAAAGTGCAATTTTAAATTTCCTGCGAAACTTCCGGTTGAAAACGCCTATGTATGATGACGTATGTGCGTGACATCAATGGTTGAAGCGGAAGTATTGGGACACCATTGTATCCAATACAAAAAGCTCGGTTTTCATCGCAAAATTCCACAGTATTCTGGACATCTGTGTTGGTGAATCTTTTGCAATTTGTTTAATGAAAAATGAAGACTGCAAAGAAGAAAGCTGTAGGAGGGATCGGTGTATTAGCGGCTGGCTGCAGCAACACAACCAGGAGGACTTTGACTTGGATAGCAGACGCGCTATCCGACGCTAGCCGCCGACCGCATCGATGATCGGGTGAAGTCCTTCGTCGCTCCGTCGATCGCTGGAACGCAGGTGAGCACGGGTGTTGATGAGCAGATGAGGGCTGGCTGGCGTAGGTGGATAGCTAATGTTTTTAGCATAGCTCTGTGAGGTCTCGTAGCTAAGTTAGCTTCAATGGCGTCGTTAGCAACAACATTGTTAAGCTTCGCCAGGCTGGAAAGCATTAACCGTGTAGTTACAGGTCCATGGTTTAATAGTAATGTTGATTTTCTGTCTATCCTTCCAGTCAGGGGTTTATTTCTTTTGTTTCTATCTGCAGTTAAGCACGATGCTATCACGTTAGCTCTGTAGCTAAAGTGCTTCGCCGATGTATTGTCGTGGAGATAAAAGTCACTGTGAATGTCCATTTCGCGTTCTCGACTCTCATTTTCAAGAGGATATAGTATCTGAGGTGGTTTAAAATACAAATCCGTGATCCACAATAGAAAAAGGAGAGAGTGTGGAATCCAATGAGCCAGCTTGTACCTAAGTTATGGTCAGAGCGAAAAAAGTTGCGTCCTGCACTGCACTCTAGTCCTTCACTCTCATGTTCCTCATCCACGAATCTTTCATCCTGGCTCAAATTAATGGGGTAATCGTCGCTTTCTCGGTCCGAATCGCTCTCGCTGCTGGTGTAAACAATGGGGAAATGTGAGGAGCCTTTCAACCTGTGACGTCACGCTACTTCCGGTACAGGGAAGGCTTTTTTTTATCAGCGACCAAAAGTTGCGAACTTTATCGTCGATGTTCTCTACTAAATCCTTTCAGCAAAAAAATGGCAATATCGCGAAATGATCAAGTATGACACATAGAATGGATCTGCTATCCCCGTTTAAATAAAAAAAATTCATTTCAGTAGGCCTATTAACATACCAGGCACGTTCTCAGTTGGTTATTTATGCGTCATATAACGTACACTTATTCAGCCTGTTGTTCACTATTCTTTATTTATTTTAAATTGCCTTTCAAATGTCTATTCTTGGTGTTGGGTTTTATCAAATAAATTTCCCCCAAAAATGCGACTTATACTCCAGTGCGACTTATATATGTTTTTTCCTTCTTTATTATGCATTTTCGGCCGGTGCGACTTATACTCCGGAGCGACTTATACTCCGAAAAATACGGTAAATTCACTGTAATGTATTCGCTGGGGTTTGCCAGCTAGTTAGTTACTTAGTTAGCAATATATCTTCCAAAGTTGTGGGCAGATTTTGATGAAACTTTAAGGAAATGTCAGAAAATGAATAAAGACCAACCGATTTGTCTTAATTAAGTATTTAAAGGATTCTTTATTATTGGGAGACAGAACCTGGTGGAGGTCTGCGCTCCCCGAGTGCTTTTATAGTTTTATATAATTTTAAACATATCTAATTTTAACGCTACAATATACACCCCCCGCTACCACCAACCCCACCACCCCACCTCAAATTCCTCCCCCATCTCCCGAATTCGGAGGTCTCAAGGTTGGCAAGTATGGTTACAGGTCAGTGTGGTTTTCTCCTTAGCGGAGCAAGCAGACCCGCTCTGCAGCCTCTCTCTCTGCTGTCTCCTCAACCCTCCTCGTCTTCCTGTATGTATGTAATATACCACTGGTATACAGTATGTTTGTAGTAATCCCTGGTGGCACATTTTATAATGGTAAAAATTAAATGTTATATTTTTTAACAGCCCTTAAGCAGGCTGTTCGGTCAGACAAGAAACCCTTAAACCCTTTTTGGAGCATGTTTTGACAAAAATCTGCTGGGATGCGTTCAGCAAGTCGTTACCCTTCTACATACTGGGAGTGAATGCGCGTCAGATCATGTCTGGGCTGCCAGTGGATTGGCGCGGCGCCTCGGTTCAGCCAGTCAGTCTATCTTGTGCAAGAGACGGGTGATCATTTTGGGATGGCTACCGCAAGAACTATACGTTCTAAACCTGAGATATGGTTCATTGGCCATGCCAGCAGGAACCCTCTGACAAGAAATAAATTACCTTAAAGGCCTACTGAAATGAAATTGTTTTATTTAAACGGGGTTAGCAGATCAATTCTGTGTCATACTTGATCATTTCGCGATATTGCCATATTTTTGCTGAAAGGATTTAGTAGAGAACATTGACGATAAAGTTCGCAACTTTTGGTCGCATATACAAAAAGCCTTGCCTGTACCGGAAGTAGCGTTCCGTCACAGGTTGAAGGGCTCCTCACATTTCCCCATTGTTAACACCAGCAGCGAGAGCGATTCGGACCGAGAAAGCGACGATTACCCCATTAATTTGAGCCAGGATGAAAGATTCGTGGATGAGGAACGTGAGAGTGAAGGACTAGAGTGCAGTGCAGGACGCATCTTTTTTCGCTCTGACCGTAACTTAGGTACAAGCTGGCTCATTGGATTCCACACTCTCTCCTTTTTCTATTGTGGATCACGGATTTGTATTTTAAAACACCTCGGATACTATAACATCTTGAAAATGAGAGTCGATAACGCGAAATGGACATTCACAGTGACTTTTATCTCCACGACAATACATCGGCGAAGCACTTTAGCTACGGAGCTAACGTGATAGCATCGGGCTTAACTGCAGATGGAAACAAAATAAATTAACCCCTGACTGGAAGGATAGACAGAAAATCAACAATACTATTAAACCATGGACTTGTAACTACACGGTTAATGCTTTCCAGCCAGGCGAAGCTTAACAATGCTGTTGCTAACGACGCCATTGAAGCTAACTTAGCAACGGGACCTCACAGAGCTATGCTAAAAACATTAGCTATCCACCCACGCCAGCCAGCCCTAATCTGCTCATCAACACCCGTGCTCACCTACGTTCCAGCGATCGATGGAGCGACAAAGGACTTCACCCGATCATTAATGCGGTCGCCGGCTAGCGTCGGATAGCGCGTCTGCTATCCAAGTCAAAGTCCTCCTGGTTGTGTTGCTGCAGCCAGCCGCTAATACACCGATCCCACCTACAGCTTTCTTCTTTGCAGTCTTCATTGTTCATTAAACAAATTGCAAAATATTCACCAACACAGATGTCCAGAATACTGTGGAATTTTGCGATGAAAACTGAGCTTTTTGTATTGGATACAATGTGTCCGAATACTTCCGTTTCAACGATTGACGTCACACGCAAACGTCATCATACATAGACGTTTTCAACCGGAAGTTTCGCGGGAAATTTAAAATTGCACTTTATAAGTTAACCCGGCCGTATTGGCATGTGTTGCAATGTTAAGATTTCATCATTGATGTATAAACTATCAGACTGCGTGGTCGGTAGTAGTGGGTTTCAGTAGGCCTTTAAATTGGTGAAATTGGTTCACCAGTTTGCAGCTCCACAAGGAGGAAAAGCAAGCTCTCCGCAATGGTGCGAGCAGCACGATTGCAGAAGTAGAGCCATTCTGGGCCAAAGGAAGAATACCAACCATGACATCATGAAAACTGCTTGACGTTTACAGCAAGTGGCAGACACTGCAATACGGCCAAAAACAGTCTGGACCAAGACCTGAGGGAGTCAGGCTCAAATTCATCGGAAGACTTGGTGACCTTTTTGATGCGGCTCACGGCAATGCCCTGGCTCTCATTATTTTCAGGAGGATTGAGACTTCCTTCTTGCCCAACGTGAAAAGGGCAGCCGTGGCAGCTTGGCTGGGGTATGGCATATGTTCATATTGCATAATGTCTTGTATTGTGTAACAGTAGTTCTAAGCATGTTAATTCAACAATTGCATGTGTGATGTGAATTGTAAAACATAATTAGGTCTAGGTCTGAGAAATTGCGTTGAACAAAATAGAAGTTGTGAGAAGTGCCTTAGAAATTGTTGATGCTGAACCTCTAAATTTTCTTCGATTAGCCTAATAATTTAGCACAGTTATTTTCTAGCCTAACCAAACAATCCCAGCAGGGGCCGTTCCAAAATTTAAAAAAGTAGTTTTGTTTTTGTGCCTCCTAATGGAACACATGTATGTATATCATATACCAATGGTATAAACGATGTACTGTATGTAATATACCAGTGGTATACAGAATGTATGTACTATACCAGTGGTATACAGTATGTATGCAATGTACTAGCTGTTAATACAAAAAAAAAAATTCAATGGTTGAGTAATTTGTATTTTGCTGCTTACTGACTCGCTTCGGGGTATCAGGGAAGCTGGTGCCTATGCCAGCTGTCTTTGAGCAATAACCTGGGTACACGCTGCACTTGTCAGTCAATAAGGGAGCATACATACAAGAATGTCATATTTTATCATAGGTTGGGGAGGAATGGCAGTCAGCTTGTCAACATTCATACATCTTTTAAGGGTGTCATGTTGATGGAACATGAGACTCTGAAGACAAGCACCAGCATATTTCTGCATGATTCAATCTGAACGTACCATCATGATTGCAGAGTAGCTGCGTGAAGACAGGCGGCGAAGATACAAGTACTGGGCTTCTCGGGGCCAACAGAACTTGCGGCTGGATTTAAAAAGTGCAGCCGAGGTCTGGTCAGCTCCAGGCTGATCACTGTAGAGAAAATCACATGACTGGTATTACTCAAGTCCTATACACAAAGTACAAATGAACATTTTAAAAACACAGAGCCAGTCACATATAATTAATCTGTTACCAGGTTAATAATAACAAATCCCTGCTGTAAACCCTCCTGAGAAGAAACATGCTCTGCAGTGGACATTTGTTTTTGCAATTTCTTTTGTCAGACAAAAATAACCCTGTTATGCAAAACACAAATGCATCATCATTAGGTACTGTATGCCACATACCGGTAATCAGATCTTCAGCTGAATGAAAGTTCTTGTATATACTTTCAGTTTTGTCTAACATTTGAAGTTGAAAACATCGAAGGATTGCAGAGGTGTTAGTCATATTGGGAATAAAACGTTTTCAGTTCAACACCAAAACTGTTTACTGTAAAAACACTGAGGTAACGATATGAACATTTCGTATAACAATTATTGTGACCGAATTTATCATTATTATCACATTCATTATTTCGCTAACTGCTTATTTGCTATTACTTTTACCATCATATTTGTACATGTCGTATTTGCAGATGTTGCTCTATTGTTGTTGTTGTTGTTGTTCTTGTGTTTGCTGTTGTTGTTTTTGTCTCTCTGTCTAATCCCCCTCTTGTCCCCACAATTCTCCCCTCTGTCTTCCTTTTTTTTCTCTTTCTATCCCCTCCTGCTCCGGCCCGGCTGCACCAAATGATAATATAAATACATTTAATAAAGTCAAATACAAATAAGGCAACAAGAGAAGTATCCTACACTTCTCTTTTGTAAAGTAAATCTGAACAGCCAATATGGGCATCTACATCTACTATATGATTTGCCTGAGAAGCTGGACAGGACATAAAAAAAAAAAAATCATTATCATCACAGTATTGTTAAATGTTCTCAAAAAGTGCTTACACAATAAAATCATTTAAGAAAGTTTATAAAAAAAATAAATAGAATGAATAAATATCTTCTTACTTTTTAATTTGGAAAGGTTTACAGCAGGGATGTCAACCATGTGGCCCGCGAGACAGATCAGGCTCGGAACAGATTCAATCTGGCCCGCGAGATTTGTTTGCTAAGTGTAAAATTTAACTGGCGTATGTTTACATCCGGGTTTGGCAGCGCTGTTTTCGGTAATCAAAGTCTTTTATCGGTGGTCAAGTTTTCAGTACATCACTTGTCAATAGTGCGCAAATAATAGGCTATACATATCCATTCAAACTGTAACGACCTGCTGGTAGTAATGTTCAATGTTTGTGTGGTTTGAATTTGAGCTTAGTTTTTCCCATGTTTGCAAGGTGATTGGCGGAGAATGAGAAAGTGTTGTTGTGTGTCCACTGGACGTTGTGTAATTTCTTCTGGGGGCTACAATATATTATATTACTTCAATTTGTTTTTAAGTAAAAAAAACTAACTTATTTTCAAGGTGTGGCAGTAATAAAAATGCATTCAATTCAATTACATTAAGGGGCAACCCTGATAGATACATACATACATACATACATACATACATACATACATACATACATACATACATACATACATACATACATACATACATACATACATACATATATATATATATATATATATATATATATATATACATACATACATCATATATATATATATATATATACATACATACATACATACATACATATATATACATATATATATACATATATATATATACATATATATACATATATATATATATACATATATATATATATATATATACATACATATATACATATATATATATATATATATACATATATATATATATATATATATACATATATATATATATACATATATATATATATATATATACATATATATATATATATATATACATATATATATATATACATATATATATATATATATACATATATATATATATATATATATATATATATATATATATATATATATACATATATATATATATATATATACATATATATATATATATATATATATATATATATATATATATATATATATATATATATATATATATATATATATATATATATATGTATATATATATATATATATATATATATATATATATATATATATATATATAATATATATATATATATATATATAGTCGAGGCAACTGTGGTCTATCCGTTATATAGTGTTCAATACCGTGGTAGAGTGGAATACACGTTAGGTCAGGAAAAAACACAGAAGCTATTTCATCCCTACAAGCCTGATTTTGCAGGTTTTCCCTGAAGAGCAGGGAACCATGCGAAACAGGCTTGTAGGGATGAAATAGCCTCTGTGTTTTTTCCTGACCTAACGTATATACTGTATATCTGGGTTCGTACACCTTTTCCATGGCCAAATTCAAGCACTTTTGAAGGACTTTCAAGATACATTTTCCAGATTTTTCCAGTACCCTTCAAAAGGCGAAAACCAGTGTGAATCAATCCATAGCCTTGTTGTTTGAGGTCACCAAATGCTGTCTGTAGGAAAAATACGGAAAATATGCTAAAACCTAAGCCTAACATTGAACCAGCAGTTATCATTAACTGAATGGGGCATAGAAAATGAAGCAGTGTGACTATTCAATGTCATTGGTGTTTGCAAACGTGTCTCCATTTGTGTTTTTTTTTAAATCAAATTTCTTGTTATTTTTCTTACTTACAGCACTCAATGAGATCGAACAGCACGGATTGATTCACACCATATTTGTGCTTGTAATCCGCATAATGTGATATAAATACATGCACCCTCAAAATGTCAATTTCACTCATTTATTAACAAAACTGTTCCACATTAATATAAAGATAATAAATTAAAGGAAAATATTTTGTTGGTTTCACAACACCTCAGTCACCTTTCATTAAGCATATCTAGCCTTATAACTGTGGCTATGATAAGAAATTAACAAAAAGACAAAAGTTAACTTCTTTTTGCTTTCACTGAGGTAGTCAGACAAGTTAAGTAGACAACGAAAATAATAGAGCAAGAAATGCATACAACCGTGTTGTGTAAAAACTACAAAATCATTCATATTAACTCAGCTCTAAGTTGTGAAAAAGGTTACAAATTATACATTACATGACCTTCACAGTACAATTGAGTCTAATAATGTAACCATTTTAATGCAATTAACCAAAACGACAAAATGTAACTTGTTTGCTTTAACTGAGGTAGTCAGACAAGTTAAGTAGACCACCAAAATAATGGAGCAAAAAATACATGGTACCATGTTCCTTTTTGCATACTTTGCAGCAGGCTACACTTGGATTTGGTCCACATTTCATCCAAAGTTTGCATTTGTCATTTTCCATCCAATATTTATCAAAACGACAACCTCCCGGCATGATGGACCGATGCACCACTGTCCTCTTGGGGGCGACACAGACGGCTCTGGCATGACAACAACCTAATGTAAGGGCTCGAGCAAAGCCAACAGATCAAGCGTGTAGCTTTAATATTTAAGGAAACTTGTTTTATTTTTTCTCAGACTGCCGAGAAATATGATGAACATTTCCAAGCATTTCCAAGCACTTCACCCAAAATTCAAGCATTTTTCAAACCTTGAAAACACTACACACAACATTAAAATCCAAGCATTTTCAAGGTTTTTAAGTACCTGTACGAACCCTGAGATATATATATATATATATATATGTATATATATATGTATATATATATATTAGAATTTAGCATAAATAATGTTTACAGGCCATGAATTGATTAACGTGGACCCCGACTTAAACAAGTTGAAAAACTTATTCGGGTGTTACCATTTAGTGGTCAATTGTACGGAATATGTACTGTACTGTGCAATCTACTAATAAAAGTCTCAATCAATCAATCAAAGGCCATTTTCTGACCGTCTCTTCAGAATGCAATGTGGCTCCACTTGGACTGCCTCTTCTCCTTTAATTATCTATGTTGTAGTTTATAGCACTTCCATAGCGAGTCTACTGAAAGATTAAGTTCGAACTACAGGCTTCATTGTATTAAAAATGGCAACAGCGGAGCATGCATGTGCATGTACGAGCTAGTCTGCCACAACAAGAGGATAGCGAAAAAGAAGGAGCTTATTGACAACAGCGTCAGAATAAAACAGAGGACCCGCACAAAGCACTTTGGTTACATTTATACCATATATGGATGATCCGGTGATGTCATCGCTGCGGAAAAACGTCACAGGTTGTGCAAATTCCAAATGGCACGTTTGCCGCAAGTATGAAGGAAGGCATGATTATTTTATAAATATCTCCACAATGCCTCCACATTATAATTTCAAATTTTCTGGGACTAATGCAGATACAAATACACAACAGCAGGTACCAATGGGTAAAAAAAATAGGTTTTGCAAAATAGGTCATCTTCAAGATTCTGGATAGATTGATACAGCTGACTGTTGTAATTATGGCACGCTGTCACATCCACTTCAGGGGCCGCTACTCCGCATAAAAAAAAAAACATGGGTAATCAGCTTGGGATAATCACACTAAATTTTGTAACACAACAATATTTCCTCTTCATAAATCCCTCAAAGTCACGCACGCTAATAAGAGTTTCTCAGTTTAAAGTGAACATGCTTTACTCACGACCGCCACTACCGTGCTTCATCAACTGTCCTATAGTGATCCAGTAATCCACAGGCCAATATCATTCCACTTAAAAAAGTGAAATATTGAAGTAATATAATAAAGTTTCTCTGAAGCAAAACAGGTGTCTAGTCGCCACCTGACGTCACTCTATCATGCCATGTTTGCATGGCATCAAAACATGCGTTGTTTAAATGCACACTCACCTAACATGCTAATTGATTGTATTGATTTATATTATATATTTTATATGATATTTCATGCAAAAGGTTTGTGCTCTGCGCATGAATATCATACATAATTATTTCCAGCTGAGTGTAACTGTTAGGAGTAGAAACCAAGGTATAGATCTGTGTGGTGTCACATTAATATGACATACAGTCGTGGTCAAAAGTCTACGTACACTTGTAAAGAACATAATGTCATGGCTGTCTTGAGTTTCCAATAATTTCTACAACTCTTGTTTTTTGTGATAGAGTGATTGGAGCACATACTTGTTTGCTACAAAAATATTTATGAAGTTTGGTTCTTTTATGAATTTATTATGGGTCTACTGAAAATGTGAGCAAATCTGCTGGGTCAAAAGTATACATACAGCAATGTTAATATTTGGTTACATGTCCCTTGGCAAGTTTCGCTGCAATAAGGCGCTTTTGGTAGCCATCCACAAGCTTCTGACAAGCTTCTGGTTGAGTTTTTGACCACTTCTCTTGACAAAATTGGTGCAGTTTAGCTAAATCTGTTGGTTTTCTGACATGGACTTGTTTCTTCAGCATTGTCCACACGTTTAAGACAGGACTTTGGGAAGGCCATTCTAAAACCTTAATACTAGCCTGATTTAGCCATTCCTTTACCACTTTTGACGTGTTTTTGGGGGTCATTGTCCTGTTGGAACACCCAACAGAACACCCGACACCCGGACCCAACCTCCGGGCTGATGATTTTAGGTTGTCCTGAAGAATGTAAGTTAAAGTTAAAGTTAATTTAAAGTACCAATGATTTTCTCACACACACTAGGTGTGGTGAAATGTGTCTTCTGCATTTGACCCATCCCCTTGTTCATCCCCTGAGAGGTGAGGAGAGCAGTGGGCAGCAGTGGTGCCGTGCCGGGGAATAATTTTTTGGTGATTTAACCTCCAATTCCAACACTTGATGCTGAGTGCCAAGCAGGGAGGTAATGGGTCCCATTTTTATAGTCTTTGTTATGACTCGGCCGGGGTTTGAACTCGCAATCTACCGATCTCAGGGCGGACACTCTAACCCAGACCTGGGCATTCTGCGGCCCGCGGGCCGCATCCGGCCCTTTGTGCGTCCCTGTCCGGCCCGCGTGAGGCCAATTATAAATTACAAAATAAATTTTAAAAAGTATCTATGTCGAGTGTGCAATACAACGGTGCTGCTTTTGTTTTGAAAATCGTTATTTGTATTACTTCCGTGTGGACGTATGCGTGATTGTGAGTGAATGTGAACAACTGCAATTACAAAATAAAGTTGAAAAAACATCTATGTCCTGCGCGCAATACAACTGTGTTGCTTTTATTTTGAAAAGTATTATTTATGGGCGTGTGTCCGTGTGTAACCTGCGAGTGAAGGTGCACATGCAGCGACAAGTGATGCACGGTTTACACCCGAGACGCCAAAAAGAGAAAAGTTGATGAGGAATGCCGTGTTTTCAACAACACATGAACTGCAAAGCAACGTCCCCTCACCTAAGGTGCGTGCCTGCGCAATTGCGCACTGCTCAAGCGTCCGCTGCGCGCAGCAAGTATATATGCCGCGCACCAAATCAAATCCCATCTGAATTCTAAACAAAATAAACATATTTATTCTATGGAATTTTGCAATGCAACTTTGAGTGACAGTGACAACAAGCGGCCCTAATGGTGTTCGTCAACACCGTTCAATTGAACACCGTTCAATTATTGTAACGTCTATCGAGATGCTTCGAGGACAGGAATTATATCGATCACTTTATTGAACAAAACTGTTTATATTCGGACATAACCACACCAAAAACATGAGTAAAACAATTCTATCTCGAAAAACTAGTCATTTTCTGCCGTACAAACCAGGCCAAAACCAACTTGTCATCTGTCACCAACACGCATAGCACTAAACCACTGGTGCGTTTACGGCCACACAAAAAGTCGGACAACTCAAACACCACACAAAGTTACACTATGACTCCTCAGTCATACGTGTGCTTATTTTACTGTCATTTATTATTCATGTTAATTTATATATATTAGTCATGGAATGCTGTTACACACACTATGTTGAAGTATTACTATTATTATTATTATTATTATTATTATTTATCTTACGGTATATATCAAAAATAATATTGAGCAAAATTTAATTGAAATATTGTCGATGTGGCCCTCCAGCAGTGCTCGGGTAGCTCATGCGGCCCCCGGTAAAAATTAATTGCCCACCCCTGCTCTAACCACTAGGCCACTGAGGTAATCCTCCTTTTTTCATTGTCCCATTTACTCTCTGTAAAGCACCAGTTCCATCGGCAGCAAAACAGGCCCTGAGCATAATACTACCACCACCGTGCTTGAAAAATTCATGTTAATATATGACCTTATGTCTATGAATGCTCTCATTCATCCAGGTCATTGTAATCTCAGGGCATTCAATGGATCGCAACTGGACTGTTTGGTTTGTCTTAGAAGACGTTTCGCCTCTTTAACCCGAATAGGCTTCATCAGTTCGTGCTCATAGATTGGTCAGATCTAGTTCAGCGGCTGGTGCCAAAACCCCAAAGGTTTATACTCCAAAAACCAGGAGGGTGTGCCTGGCCAAGGATGGTTTCGCCCTATCGTAGTGAGAAAAACAACTGTTTTGATGCAAAGAGCAATCCTACTGTCAAAGCCAACAATAGTCGTTGAAGTGTAATTTCCCCTCATGATTATTGAGGTATTGTGTGGCAGAACGATCGCTGTGGATCGACTACTACCAGTGCAAAATAGTTGGAATCCCCCCCGCGTAAGCATTTCATTCAGTTGTGCACAAATGGCATACTGGCCATATGGCCTTATTTTTATTTTTTTACGATAAATGTTAGCCATTTTGCTAAATACAATTTGAAACTATTGTATACTTAGTAAGAAAAATAATAAAGAGATGAGTCCTTTGCTGTGTGAAAATGGGTCCCGTGCACAGTTGAGTTGAGCCCTGTTGTAAGGTCATGTTAGGACATATAAGCACTAATGCTTTAAGTCAGAGAAGACACGACTGAATTAAAAACATGGATTTCAGCAGAATCCACAAAATACGTCCATGACATCCAGAGTAGCAAAGCAGTTGGTAATTTGAGTTTATTTATACAGCAAAACCTCTAAGTATTCTATTTTTTTAGGTATTGGCCATTATTGGACTTTTCTGTTTTTAACAATGTTTACAGTATTTTAAATGCAGTCAAATTATAATGAAAACATCTTATTTGTTGTGGTGTAACATGTAGCATCCAAAGAGTGTGAGGCCAAACAAAACCACTTGTATAACATAAGTTACTATAAGTATAAGCTACTGGAAATATAGGCTAAAAAAAAGTATAGGCTATCATGTTTACAAAGGGTCAGCCAGGTGAGTAGTCATTTTAGTTACTAAAGTACCAATGATTGTCACACACACTAGGTATGGTGAAATGTGTCCTCTGCATTTGACCCATCCCCTTGTTCACCCCCTGGAAGGTGAGAAGAATCATTTTTGGTGATTTAACCCCCAATTCCAACCCTTGATGCTGAGTGCCAAGCAGGGAGGTAATGGGTCCCATTTTTATAGTCTTTGGTATGACTCGGCCGGGGTTTTGAACTCACAACCTACCGATCTCAGGGCGGACACTCTAACTACTAGGCCACTGAGTAGGTAGTTACTATACGGTTAATTACTTGACAGTCATACAGTATGTACAGTTGCACCAGAACATACAGGCTATCCTAAACATTATCTATTTTGTTTCAACTATCTATTGAGAGAGCATTTGACAGCCTAGGTTTTTTTTTAATAGATTTTTTAGATCATTCTCTTGCTCATGACGTTGGAGCAAAACTGTTGCCTAGAAATAAGTTGCAGTTCAGCACCAGTTTAGCACAATCTATTCTACGCTATCCATGGCAAGTTTCTGGAAACCGGATCTGTTCTTGACAAACTTGCAGACGGCCTCCTTCTACCGCCACTGATTTTGTTACTGAAAATGCTGACACTCTGCCTTTGCACGAACGTGTGCTCTCTGTGTTCATTTTTTTTTTTTTTTATCAGTGGTGGTAGTAGCATGCTAGGGATGTAACGATTGCCAGTATTAATGATAATCTGTGGTAAAACACTTGACATTTAAGTATTACAGTTTTAAATTAAAATCATCATGAAAACCATGATAACCGATCTTCTATAAACTCACACTGCAAAAACTGAAATCTAAGTAAGATTAAATATCTCAAATAAGGGTGATATTTGTTTATTTTTTGTCTGACAAGATAATTCTTCTCACTAAGCAGATTTTATGTTAGAGTGCTTTACTTGTTTTAAGTGTATTTGTCCTAAATGATCTCAGTAAGATATTACAGCTTGTTGCTAAGAGTTGATGACCTATATTGAGTAAAACATGCTTGAAACTAGAATATCAACTGTTGTGAAGCTGTGTCATCAACACTCACAAGTATACAACTACTTTTTTAAAGTAATAATTTCTTACTTCAAGCATGAAAAAATAAATCATGATTTTGACGCAATGTTGTCTTATAATTAAAACGAACGACCGCCAAATGGACTTTGCTGTTTTATTTTCAACGAAACAATAGAAAATTCGTACTCATATAGTAGTGCACTTGTTATTAGTGAGAATATACTTATTTTAAGGTATTTTTGGGTTCATTGAGGTTAGCTAATGGTTAGCTAATTTTACTTTTTTGGAAAGTCTTGACAAGCCAAATTTTCTTGTTGTATTGGCAGATAATTTTGCTTAGTTCAAATAAAATACCCATAATTTTTGTATTTTTTTTTCTTGTTTTTGAACACTGACTTTTTGCAGTGCACTGAACTATGATCCTGCTCATTTACTAGAAAAGCAAGCTCATGCACCAATAACTAGCTAGCTTAAATAGTAACATGAATAAAGACACATTAACATATTTCCCCATTATAAACGTCATAACCCAAACCAAATTTAAACTTGTACAAACACATTGCTGTCCGAGCAACTAAGATAATCAATTGTGTACATCTCGGTCTTCTTAAAATTGCCATATTGTTACATCCCTATAGATCCTGCTTCAAGAAACTTGCCATAGACAGTGTAAATTGCCCTACGTGTTGAAAAAGTGTGACGGACTTAAAGCTTTACAAACTGGTGCTGAACAGTCAAGGACAGAAAAACATATTTCCATGCTGGAAATTTTGCAACACTGCTAAAAAGTAAATTTGCGAGCCATGGGGAGGAGAATGATAAGCTTGCAAAAAACTGCAAAGCCTAAGCTGTCAAATGCTGATGGCCTCACAACCGTCCCAATGATAAAATATCAAATGTATTGAATAGTGACGTTTGGGACACCCTTGTAGTATTATGTGTAACTAATGTGCAAACTTTATGTGTTTGTTGACAGAAGTGTCCAGACATATTCTTTGTTTTGTAGTTACTGTAGAAATAATTCTAATTTACAATGATTGATTTTTCCTTGCAGTCATACGGTACTAAATACATTGTGCTAATTCTAACAAACAAGGAGATTTATTTTCTCTTTTTCATTCTGCTCCCTTCATTTCTATTCACCACAATGTTCAGTCTCTAAGGTTTTGATTGCTTGAGACTTTTATTAGTAGATTGCACAGTACAGTACTTTTCCGTACAATGAGTGACCGTGCCAGAAACCTGAGGGTTCCTGGTTCAATCCCCACCTTCTACCAACCTCATCATGTCCGTTGTGTCCTTGAGTAAGACACTTCACCCTTGCTCAGTGTGTGAATGTGTGTGTGAATGGGTGAATGTGTAAATAGTAGGGGTGTAACGGTACGGGGGGTTCGGTTCAGGTCGGAGGCGTACCGAACGAGTTTCCACACGAACATATGAAGTAGCCGCCTAAGCTAAAGTCTTGACAAGCTGCTCCGCTTTCTGCCTCTTGTCTCTGTCTGTAGTCTACACAGCACCCAGCATTGTCCCACCCACACAACAATCTGATTGGTTACACGCAGATCGGTAACAGCCAATCAGCAGTGTGTATTCAGAGCGCATGTAGTCAGTGCTTAGCGTTTAGCAGGTAAGCATCAGGCAGCGGACTCTCCCCAAATGATAATAAACACTTCCCAGTCAACTACTAGTAACATCACTATGAGCCCGTTGATGTTCTAGAAATATAAAAGGCAGCTCAGCTCGCTCGCAGTCCTGGTTTGAGGTGAAGGCTAATTCGCTTATAGCGTAACGTTAGCTCATTTTGCGGTGTGTGTGTGTGTGTGTTACGGACAGCAAAGCCCTGTCTGTCTGTTATTTCACTTTACCTTTTTCTGTGTTGATTGAGCTGTGTTGAAGCAGCAACAAAGGACATTATGTTAAATGAAGAGTTTCTGTCTCTGATAGTTGATATAATAATGTAACTGCATCATTAAGCCTACATGAACTCCATGGTGTTCAGGGATGAATAGTCTCTCCTATTGCTATTGTACTATTTTTTCAGCTATAGTTACATTAATCATTAGTAATGGAGCAGCCTAGTTTTGAATGGCAGGGTCCCTGCTATCATAAAAATAGAACATTTACATAATAAAAATCAACTACATGCTTCCCAAATGCTGTAATAAATTAAGCATGATGAGTTGATTTGAAACTGTTTAATGTTGCACTTTTTATATGTAGAAGAAAAGTTTTGTCATTTTATTTAATCTGAGCAACAACTTGAGGCAAATAAATAACCAAAAAATGTATATTTTGTTGTTTTCTTACTGTGCCGAAAATGAACCGAACCGTGACCTCTAAACCGAGGTACGTACCGAACCGAAATTTTTGTGTACCGTTACACCCCTAGGAAATAGTGTCAAAGCGCTTTGAGTACCTTGAAGGTAGAAAAGCGCTATACAAGTATAACCCATTTACCAAAACTACTACCTTTTTATTACAACATTGCCAGTGACTGGATTATCAGAAAAAAAAGAATCCACCCTTAAGTCTTTAAGTTCTAGCAAGCCTCCTAATAATGTTAGCATCCTCAGCCAGGGAAGTTCCAAATAACCAGCGGCTGGAGTAAATCTTTAGAAGATGCAGTTCTGCACTTTGGTAAACAAGCTGTACAAGCTTGTAAAAATACCCAAAGTAAAGTTACTCACCCCGGGGGTCTCCATAGTTTCCTGCCGGGTGGCAGAAGCTCTCGTTTGTTTAGAGGTACAATCCCCATTGCTGCCTGCATGATCGTGATGAACTTCTTGAACTTCATCTTCTACTGTAATACTTCTCCAAGGCCAACAGCATCACACAGATCACGCTGACGCTACGCCAGATTTACCCTTCTTCCATTTTCAAATAGAGACTCGAAGCAGCTCCTCGTGCGTGCTCATCTTTTCCGCCTCGCAGAGACTCTTCCTCGCCGCTTCAACGCATTAGTGCGTCCATGCCAACCAGCCCCAGAGCAGCAAGGTTGCTGTGGCGTGACTACTACAAGTCCTGTGCCGGAACACACACTCCCGTCAGATGTCCTTTTGTTTTTTTTTCCCAGCGATGGAGGATCAAAGGAACATGGAACACGTTTCTGCAACGCAGTAGGCCAGCCTACTTGAAGGTAGAAAAGCGCTATACAAGTATAACCCATTTACCAAAACTACTACCTTTTTATTACAACATTGCCAGTGACTGGATTATCAGAAAAAAAAGAATCCACCCTTAAGTCTTTAAGTTCTAGCAAGCCTCCTAATAATGTTAGCATCCTCAGCCAGGGAAGTTCCAAATAACCAGCGGCTGGAGTAAATCTTTAGAAGATGCAGTTCTGCACTTTGGTAAACAAGCTGTACAAGCTTGTAAAAATACCCAAAGTAAAGTTACTCACCCCGGGGGTCTCCATAGTTTCCTGCCGGGTGGCAGAAGCTCTCGTTTGTTTAGAGGTACAATCCCCATTGCTGCCTGCATGATCGTGATGAACTTCTTGAACTTCATCTTCTACTGTAATACTTCTCCAAGGCCAACAGCATCACACAGATCACGCTGACGCTACGCCAGATTTACCCTTCTTCCATTTTCAAATAGAGACTCGAAGCAGCTCCTCGTGCGTGCTCATCTTTTCCGCCTCGCAGAGACTCTTCCTCGCCGCTTCAACGCATTAGTGCGTCCATGCCAACCAGCCCCAGAGCAGCAAGGTTGCTGTGGCGTGACTACTACAAGTCCTGTGCCGGAACACACACTCCCGTCAGATGTCCTTTTGTTTTTTTTTCCCAGCGATGGAGGATCAAAGGAACATGGAACACGTTTCTGCAACGCAGTAGGCCAGCCGAGAGAGGACGACAGCACGTCACTCTTACATAATTGTGGAGCTTCTCTGAATATTAGACTAATGAAAACACAGCCGCTGCCATCACTGCTGCTGCCGTAGGGATAACTGTGGAACTAAGCCCTTGACAGATCATGCATGCTCCCCGCCCCTTTCTTCTCTAATCCCCAAACCGGGCTAAGTCTTCTCACCATTTATACCCAGACAGAATCATACTATTTTACCCTTGCATTCATCCACACACACACGCACACAACCAATCAGGGCTTACATTGCATGCTAATTTACCAGGACAAAACCTCATCTTTGACGGATTGAAATTATGATTACAAATGAGCGAATTTCTGAAAAAAATATTCTGTTTCTTATTTGTTTCCCAGGTCAGCAGCTGACTACAGGCCGCCATGTCCGAGGAGGTTTGAAATAAACAAATAATCTCCTAGTCTAATGATGAGCTGCCAGCCAATGCACATTGTAGCAAGGATTTATATTCCAGGAGCTTGGATGTCAGGTTGGCAGTGCCATGGGAGCATCTGCAGCTTTCAGAAATCCTTCTGCATACACGTACCACGAGCACATCGGGGAGGCACGGAAATAACAAGCGGCTACGATCAAAACCATTGCTTGACAGAAGCACAAAGGCAGGAAATAATGTTAACGTTTTAAGCCTTAAGCTAGGGCTGGGCGATTTGGCCATTTTTTAATATATCGATATTTTTAGGCCATGTCACGATACATGATATATATCTCGATATTTTGCCTTAGCCTTGAATGGACACTTGATGCATATGCACTACCGTTCAAAAGTTTGGGGTCACATTGAAATGTCCTTATTTTTTAAGGAAAAGCTCTGTACTTTTCAATGAAGATAACTTTAAACTAGTCTTAACTTTAAAGACATACACTCTATACATTGCTAATGTGGTAAATGACTATTTTAGCTGCAAATGTCTGGTTTTTGGTGCAATATCTACATAGGTGTATAGAGGCCCATTTCCAGCAACTATCACTCCAGTGTTCTAATGGTACAATGTGTTTGCTCATTGGCTCAGAAGGCTAATTGATGATTAGAAAACCCTTGTGCAATCATGTTCACACATCTGAAAACAGTTTAGCTCGTTACAGAAGCTACAAAACTGACCTTCCTTTGAGCAGATTGAGTTTCTGGAGCATCACATTTGTGGGGTCAATTAAACGCTCAAAATGGCCAGAAAAAGAGAACTTTCATCTGAAACTCGACAGTCTATTCTTGTTCTTAGAAATGAAGGCTATTCCACAAAATTGTTTGGGCGACCCCAAACTTTTGAACGGTAGTGTAATCACACCAGTATGATGATTGTATGTGTCTACATTAAAACATTCTTGTTCATACTGCATTAATATATGCTCATTTTAAACTTTCATGCAGAGAGGGAAATCACAACTAAGTCAATTTACCAAAACTGTATTTATTAAACAGTTATTAAGCAGTGGCACAAACATTCATGTCATTTCAAAACAGAAAGTGCAAGATTGTCAGAGACATTTTAAAACAAGCTATGAATGCACTTTTGTGCATGATGTCACAAATATGACATATCAAAACAACACTAAATCAAAGTGCACTTTTTGTACAGAACGTCACTACAATAGTTTAAAACATATAAAGTGCACTTTTATGCATGATGTCACACAAGATATTTCAATAACTGTCAAATAAAAATGAGCTGCATAATAGGAAATCAAATAGTGTATGTCCTTCGCTATGTGGTAGGTTCCTGCGGACGTTATCTCCTTCTGTTGTTGACTATTTTTTTCATACGGTGTTGATGTGGAAATGGTTGCCTCTGCATTTTGTTGGTGTGGCACCGAACGGAGATGTTGACATGCGGAGTTTCAAACACTCTTCATTCTCTAGCGGGTGACTTTTCAAATGATGCTACATATTAGCAGTAATGCTACTTTTTCTAGCAACGCTTTTGCCCCACACTTGACAAATTACGGTTGTCTGTTCGACATATTCCCGCTTGAAGCCAAACCACCGCCAGACCATGGACCCCCTGCTGTTTTTCTTGGGAATTAATTCTTCCTTCATTTGTTACCAGATTCGCACCTTCTTTCTCTCGTATTACCACTCGCACCACAGCTAACGTTACCCATGCCGCTACCTCTCTGCTCCGCGAGGGCGTATACATATGTGACGTATGTAAGAAGGTGTGCTTGTTTTATGTCTCTGTGAGAAGCAGAGACAACAAAGAGTGAGAAACGCCTGTAGTGTAATGCCCGCAGCTAAAAGCAACTGCGTGTATGGTATGGTATGGTATAGAACATATACTCCAATATCACGATATAGTCATTTTCTATATCGCACAGAGACAATATATATCGAGTTTATCGATATATCGCCCAGCCATGAAAATTGTGTATCCACAATAAATACTAAATGTTCTTGCATCAACAAGGTGATCTTGCTTTCAAAAAAACGTTCATTATTTACATGTGACCTGGGCCTTGGCGATTATAAATCGTGGTACATTTTAGGTCGACTATGGTGATCAGCTGTGAGCATATTAACTCGATTGAACATGGCGCGTTAGTACGTGTACCTCACAATACGAAGGTCCAGGGTTCAATCCTGGGCTTGGGATCTTTCTGTGTGGAGTTTGCATGTTCTCACTATGACTGCGCGGGTTCCTTCCGGGTACTCCGGCTTCCTCCCACCCCCAAAGACATGCACCTGGGGATAGGTTGATTGGCAACACTAAATTGGCCCTAGTGTGTGAATGTGAGTGTGCATGTTGTCGGTCTATCTGTGTTGGCCCTGTGATGAGGTGGCGACTTGTCCATGGTGTACACCGCCTTCCGCCCAAATGCAGCTGAGATAGGCTCCAGCATACCCCGCGACCCCGACAGGGACAAGTGGTAGAAAATGGATGGATGGATGGAACATCGCGGAAGTGTTTGTGACAACAGTCAATCAGAGGTGACCCTTTCCGGCTCAATGTCCGGTTGCAATTTACTGCTGAAGTAAACAAAATGTCAGCTGTGACTTGGAGTTATCATCCCGCTGTTGTTGAGGAAAATGCTAACTCAACATCGGTTGTGTACTGGTGCATTGTGTCGCCAATCTCTTCTTTGCCGCATCAACACATTAGTGCATTAGCGCAATGTGGAGGAAATCAAGCTGGTGTACAAATTATGTACAACACAACTAGGCCTGGGCGATAATATACATGTTATGGATAAATTCAAGTTTTTTGTTACAGACAATTTTTCTCTCCTCTTGCTCCGGCATATTTATTGCCCCCATGAGCTTCCGTAGTTCTCACCCGCACCCTTCTTCCTTAGCGGAAATTCAAAACATGGCTAATGCTAACGCTAGTGAAAGCGAGACGTTTGTTCCAAAGAAAAAAAAAGGTGTTGTAAGTACTGTCACAACACGATCGGTACCAGAAGGCATGATCGGTCCACGCATGAGCAAAGACTACGTCATTCCCGCCAACTTGTTTCACGGCAGTTATTGTCATCACGCCGTCACTGTTACCATGGTTTTCTTTTTTTAATCTTTATTTGAATAACAATATCATATAAAAGATTACATACAAAACAAAATAAACGTTGCTTAAGAATACAGTATTTATTTTGACACCATACAGAAACCTGAACAACGTCCTCAGGAGCCTTAAATGGCCATGAAATCAATGTTATTTTTTTTACTACTTTATTTACATCAAATACATAAATTCACAATGCTGATCATTTAAAAGTCTACTTTTTGTTAGGCCGCAGATAAATATTTAAGTTACAGTAATTGTGTTTAAAAAAAAAATCTATACCGGTATTTTTAAAAAGAAATTCAAAGCATATCAAACAAACCTTTAACGACGGGATTCAGTGGTGCCTCAATGCGTCATTCATTGCAATGACAGAAGAGTGAAAGTGGTTGAAAATGTGGCGATAATACTCCCTGATTTTGTTTGAATCCACCCCTTGTTCATGTATATATTCTAGTTCCCTTTTACTCCTACGTAGGGATGTAACGGTAAACGGTATAATGATAAACCGCGGTAAAATTCCGGACGGTTAGTAATGCCGATGTATAACACTACATTTTTATTTACAAAAGTATTTTAATAAATACAGATGTTTTAGGTTTTCACACTATTCATCTCAATGGAAGCTCTTAATTCAGTTATTTGTGAATGATTCCTTAAAAAGTACAAATTTATATCTGGTTTAAAAAGAACAACATTATTTAAGTTAACATTTGCTAAGTGTAAGATGCAGTGTATGCATTGCCATTTCAAACTACTAGTTTTTGATCAAATAAAAGAAAAACTTGAATTATCTCCGTCATTGGTATTAAATGGTTTATTTTAAAAATAGGGGGGGAAAAAATCGTAAAAAAAACAAATTGAATTTTTTGTGAAAAAAAATCTCATTATATTTTTAGGTCATATCGCCCAGGCCTAGACACAAAAATGTAATTAGAATATGGAGAGCATGAACATTTAAGCGGAGTCTGCACAGCTTGCAAATGCTGCTAGCCTACATGAAATTAATTAGCGGTTGCTAATTGGCTATTTTAACTTAAAACTATCTGTATTGTTATGAAAGATGATTCACATTTGCAAGTAGCAATGACGTTAACGGCCTATGTAGCATCATAGAATGTCAATTTCTTTTGTTTTAGTCTTGTATCTCTGCACAAACACTCAGAACTGTAAATAGTTCCTGGTGTAATTTTATATATTTTTACATTTGTTTTAATGATGAGTAAAACAATTAAAAAACATATTTTTCTGTGTTCATATTTAATTTGGTTTGTAATTTGTTGCATTTGTTTTTGCACGATTTGGTCTGTGACTCTTTTGGAACGGATTACAAACGAAAACAGAGGTACTGCTGTACTTAGAAAACAAGTATTCACAAATCTCATCAGAAACACTGCACATCATAATCCAACTTCACAATAATCTCACAGACAACACGCATCTGGCACAGAACCCTAAATCTACCTCTAACCCAACCTGACAAAGGTGAGCATATCAACATGTATGAGGGCTCGTCTACTGTACGTCCACAAGGAGAAAAACATACTTGACATGTACATGCCTGGTTTATTAACTCCTGCTCCATAGCATACTTGCCCTAGTTTTCTTCCAGCCTGATTACTCTGCATCTCATAGCACCATTGGCGTTGTTATTCCATGTTATGATCAACAATCAAGAGCCCATTCATGGGATGAACTACTCTACCGGTTTAAAATGGAGCTGTTATGTCAATATTTAGTAGTGTGTTGGTTGTAGAGCAGATACATGCTTATGGACTAAAAGCAAACTAACCATGACATGGTATGTTGCCTCTGAAAAGAACAGTGATATGTATATTTGCTGTGAACCCCTGGGCTCAGAGGTTAAAACTAAAAATAACAGCAGTACTGTAAATACAGTCATTGTCAAAAGTTTGCATACACTTGTAAAAAACATAATGTCATGGCTGTCTTGAGTTTCCAAATATTTCTACAACTCTTATTTTTTTGTGATAGAGTGATTGAAGCACATACTTGTTGGTCCCAAAAAACATTTGTGAAGTTTGGTTCTTTTATGAATTTATTATGAGTCTACTGAAAATGTGACCAAATCTGCTGGGTCAAAAGTATACATATCAATCAATCAATCAATCAATCAATCAATCAATCAATCAATCAGTCAATCAGTCAATGTTCATTTATATAGCCCTAAATCACAAATGTCTCAAAGGGCTGCACAAGCCACAACGACATCCACGGTACAGAGCCCACATAGCAACAATGCAATGTTAATATTTGGTTACATGTCCCTCACTGCAATAAGGCGCTTTTGGTAGCCATCCACAAGCTTCTGGCAAGCTTCTGGTTGAATTTTTGAACACTCTTCTTGATAAAATTGGTGCAGTTCAGCTAATTTTGTTGTTTTTCTGACATGGACTTGCTTCTTCATCATTGGGAAGGCCATTCTAAAACCTTAATTCTAGCCTGATTTAGCCATTCCTTTACCACTTTTGACATGTGTTTGGGGTCATTGTCCTGTTGGAACACCCAACTGCGCCCAAGACCCAACTTCCGGGCTGATTATTTTAGATTGTCCTGAAGAATTTGGAGGTAATCCTTCTCTTTCATTGTCCCATTTACTCTCTGTAAAGCACCAGTTCCATTGGCAGCAAAACAGGCCCAGAGCATAACACTACCAACGGCAGTATTATGACAGTAGGGATGGTGTTCATGGGATTAAAAGGCCTCACCTTTTCTCCTCCAAACATATTGCTGGGTATTGTGGCCAAACAGCTAAATTTGTGTTTCATCTGACCATAGAACTTTCCTCCAGAAGGCCTTATCTTTGTCCATGTGATGTCAGATGAAACAAATATTGAGCTGTTTGACCACAATACCCAGCAATATGTTTGGAGGAGAAAAGGTGAGGCCTTTAATCCCAGGAACCAAACTCCATGAATGTTTTTTGTGACCAACAAGTATGTGTTACAATCATCTATCACAAAAAAATAAGAGTTGTAGAAATTATTGGAAACTCAAGACAGCCATGACATTGTGTCCTTCACAAGTGTATGTAAACTTTTGACCACGACTGTACACAATCACAGCACACTGAAAAATTAACTTTATCATTTATACAACATCTCAAATTCTAAAGACAAGTCACAAAGACTTGCAAGGTGAGAGCATTCGCCTCAGTTGCCTCTGGAGGACGACAGCTGCCTCTGTTTACCATAAAACACTGCAGCTTTAGGGCGACTATTAGGACAAGTGTAAACAATATGATTACATGAGCTGCTTGTCATACAACCACACACAAACACTTCAAATTAAACTCACTTTTGTCCTTTTACAGTAGCAGCAGAATTTTTGTTTATGCTTTTACAGAAGCATTTTTGTTTCTCTGTCCCAACATGCTGTTATTAAGGCTGTTATGCAATGCCCATATGCAATGCATGTGCGAGCCAGAAGGAAGAACACACTCACAAATCTCTGATGTGTGTGTTCAGAGACGGATACCACAATACATAGTCACCATGTGCATGTGTGCACAGGTAAAACATCCATCAAAAGGGAAAATGTGTGGTTAATACAATTATTACAATTAAAAACGCTTTAAAATTGTTCTTGTGGTTAAAAATAGACTATTCAAAAGGTGAAATGCAGGACATGAGGACAGAGGGCATCAATGCTTAAACAATGGCTACCAGCTGGTGTGTGCCTGCTCACTCCAGGGACAACCAGCATTTACACAACAAAGAACAAGACAGAGCGCTGCCCGACAAACAAACATGTCAATGACTGTGCAACCGTCAGTGCAGAGAACAAGCCAGGCAACTGGAAGTGTTGCCCACTAATCAGGGACATTTTTAAGGTGGTTTGTTCATCGTAAATCGTGCAAAGTTTGTGACGCAGTAAGTGTGCAAAAATTATCAGTTGTATCTTTATATTAGTCGTAATTATTAACACTTGATCTGACTGGGTTGTACAGGTTGAATCAAGTGTATAATAAAATAAATGTCTACAACTTGAGTGCAAAATGTTGTAAATGTCAGTGTAACTATAGTCTAACTTGTGTTGGCAGTTACTAGCCGACAGTGGCCCCAAAAAATGTCCCCCGCAAAGAAAAGTAATGATATAAATTAGAGATGTCCGATAATATCGGACTGCTGATATTATCAGCCGATAAATGCTTTAAAATGTAATATCGGAAATTATCGGTATCGGTTTCAAAAAGTAAAATGTATGACTTTTTAAAACGCGGCTGTACGGAGTGGTACACGGATGTAGGGAGAAGTACAGAGCGCCAATAAACCTTAAAGGCCTACTGAAATGAATTTTTTTTATTTAAACGGGGATAGCAGATCTATTCTATGTGTCATACTTGATCATTTCGCGATATTGCCATATTTTTGCTGAAAGGATTTAGTATAGAACAACGACGATAAAGATTGCAACTTTTGGTATCTGATAAAAAAAAGGCTTGCACCTACCGGAAGTAGCGTGACGTAGTCAGTTGAACATATACGCAAAGTTCCCTATTGTTTACAATGATGGCCGCATGAAGTGAGAGAGATTCGGACCGAGAAAGCGACAATTTCCCCATTAATTTGAGCGAGGATGAAAGATTTGTGGATGAGTAAAGTGCAAGTGAAGGACTAGTGGGGAGTTGAAGCTATTCAGATAGGGAAGATGCTGTGAGAGCCGAGGGTGACCTGATATTCAGCTGGGAATGACTACAACAGTAAATAAACACAAGACATATATATACTCTATTAGCCACAACACAACCAGGCTTATATTTAATATGCCACAAATTAATCCTGCATAAAAACACCTGCGTGTTTGTTATGCTAGCTCCTAGCTCCTCTGCTAGCTCCTAGCTCCATAGAACACGCCAATACAATTCAAACACCTGATCAACACACACAATCACTCAGCCCAAAAGACAGTTTACCTAACCCAAGGTTCATAAAGCTTATATATTTTTAAAAAGTTACGTACGTGACGCGCACATACGGTCAAGTTATCGAATGTTTAGCAGCCAAGGCTGCATACTCACGGTACCTGATATTCAGCTGGGAATGACTACAACAGTAAATAAACACAAGACATATATATACTCTATTAGCCACAACACAACCAGGCTTATATTTAATATGCCACAAATTAATCCTGCATAATAACACCTGCGTGTTTGTTATGCTAGCTCCTAGCTCCTCTGCTAGCTCCTAGCTCCATAGAACACGCCAATACAATTCAAACACCTGATCAACACACACAATCACTCAGCCCAAAAGACCGTTCACCTAACCCAAGGTTCATAAAGCTTATATATTTTTAAAAAGTTACGTACGTGACGCGCACGTCCGGTACGGTACGTGTTATGCTAGCTCCTAGCTCCTCTGCTAGCTCCTAGCTCCATAGAACACGCCAATACAATTCAAACACATGATCAACACACACAATCACTCAGCCCAAAAGACCGTTCACCTAACCCAAGGTTCATAAAGCTTATATATTTTAAAAAAGTTACGTACATACGCAAAAAAAAGCCAAAGCTGCATACTCACAGTAGCACGTCTGCGTCTTTGTCATCCAAATCAAAGTAATCCTGGTAAGAGTCTGTGTTGTCCCAGTTCTCTACAGGCGTCTGTGTATCCAAATCAAAAGTCCTCCTGGTTAGAGTCTCTGTTATCCGAGTTCTTCCATCTTGACTGCATCTTTCGGGAATGTAAACAAAGAAGCGCCGGCTGTGTACTGTTGTGGCTGACTACGTTCGAAAAATACGTCCATTTCGCACCGACAACTTTCTTCTTTGCTTGCTTGGCTTCCTTCTCCATAATGCAATGAACATGATTGAAACAGATTCACGAACACAGATGTCCAGAATACTGTGGAATTATGAAATGAAAACAGAGCGTTTTCGTATCGGCTTCAATGTGGAAGGCATACCCGTGTTCGCCGGGCTACGTCACGCGCATACGTCATCCGCAGAGGCGTTTCGAACCGGAAGTTTAGCGGCAAATTTAAAATGTCACTTTATAAGTTAACCCGGCCGTATTGGCATGTGTTATAATGTTAAGATTTCATCATTGATATATAAACTATCAGACTGCGTGGTCGGTAGTAGTGGGTTTCAGTAGGCCTTTAAAGGCACTGCCTTTGCATGCCGGTCCAATCACATAATATCTACGGCTTTTCACACACACAAGTGGATGCAAGGCATACTTGGTCAGCAGCCATACAGGTCACACTGAGGGTGATCGTATAAACAACTTTAACACTGTTACAAATATGCGCCACACTGTGAACCCACACCAAACAAGAATGACAAACACATTTCGGGAGAACATCCGCACCGTAACACAACAGAACAAATACCCAGAACCCCTTGCAGCACTAACTCTTCCGGGACGCTACAATATACACCCCCCGCTACCACCTACCCTCCCTCCCCAACTCAACCCCGCCCACCTCAACCTCCTCTTGCTCTCTCAGGGAGAGCATGTCCCAAATTCCAAGCTGATGTTTTGAGGCATGTTAAAAAATAATGCACTTTATGACTTCAATAATAAATATGGCAGTGCCATGTTGGCATTTTTTCCCATAACTTGAGTTGATTTATTTTGGAAAACCTTGTTACATTGTTTAATGCATCCAGCGGGGCATCACAACAAAATTAGGCATAATAATGTGTTAATTCCACGCCTGTATATATCGGTATCGGTTGATACCGGAATCGGTAATTAAGAGTTGGACAATATCGGAATATCGGCGAAAAAGCCATTATCGGAAATCTCTAATATAAATATTAGGAATGTGCCGATCGATTGGTATTCGCTGATTTTCATGAAAAAGTATGTGATCGGCCATTGCCGAATAATGCCTTTTGTTGCCAATCACAAATGCTGATCATAATTATGAAAATTATAAGAAGGATGTTGCTTAATAGAGGATACGTCCAATTAGTTTTTCTTTCTGACAGACCATGCAAATATGTAAACACACACATGAAGGACGAAGGATTCTCTGTCCATCGTCTGTCTTTGCAGCGCCAGCACAGATCCTGCAGCCGTGTGTGTAACTGTCAGTTTACACACACTTTTCAAACGTGGTAAATAAAACGCAAAATATTGCTCGCCAATTCTTAATGAGTGTTGACAAATCACATTGCGCCTCCTTAATAATTATATTTGAATCTTCTCCTCCAAGTATTGTGGGCATTTTGCTAACCAGCATATATTCTGTATGTTCATGAAGATGGAGACGCAAAATTAATTGCACACCATGTTCTGCTCACTTAACAGATACAACCCACTTTGCAGACGTTTAGTAGATCAGTTTTGCGTGTGTTATCAAGTTTGCAAGTGTTTTAATACATGCAAACCTTTAGTAAATCAGGCCCTTTGAGTTTGAACAGTTTCTTAAATTGGATCATATTAGTACTTTGTTTGCAGCGGTCCACACACCTGCGGCCCCTTCCAGGGTTTTTCGTTGTTCCCATTGGGTTGAATGTTGAATGTTGCTGGGCCAGGTTTGGTTTGGAATTGTGTTATTATTGTAATATTGTGTATTATTGTGTTGGACTGATTAAAATAAATAAACAAATACAAAATAATAAAATAAATAAATACATGTAAAAAAGAAACATACGTTTAATGTACCATAAGATTTTTTGTTAAAAAAAGTCAATAATGCCATTTTTTGTGGTCCCCTTTATTTACAAAAGTATCGAAACACATTTTGGTACCGGTACCAAAATATTGGTATCGGTACAACCCTAGTAGCAGGTATCTTTAACACATTGTTAAAGATAAAACACAAATTGTAGCAATTTGTTACAACATTCAGTCATTTCACTTGCAATAGTTTGCACTAGGTGGGCGGTTTGGACTTTGCTAATATTGGGCTGTGAGCGCGTCTACCTATCTATATACGCACAACAGGGGAGCTAGTTAACTACATTACCTTTAAAGGCCAACTGAAATGAATCTTTTTTATTTAAACGGGGATAGCAGATCCATTCTATGTGTCATACTTGATAATTTCGCGATATTGCCATATTTTTGCTGAAAGGATTTAGTATAGAACAACGACGATAAAGTTTGCAACTTTTAGTCGCTGATAAAAAAAAAGCCTTGCCTATACCGGAAGTAGCGTGACGTCACAGGGGATAGGGCTGCTCACATTTCCCTATTGTTTACAATGCAGCGAGAGAGATTTGGACAGAGAAAGCGACGATTACCCCATTAATTTGAGCGAGAATGAAAGATTTGTGGATGAGGAACGTGAAAGTGAAGGACTAGCGTGCAGTGCAGAACGTATCTTTTTTCGCTCTGACCGTAACTTAGGTACAAGGGCTCATTGGATTCCACACTCTCTCCTTTTTCTATTGTGGATCACGGATTTGTATTTTAAACCACCTCGGATACTATATCCTCTTGGAAATGAGAGTCGAGAACGCGAAATGGACATTCACCGTGACTTTTATCTCCACGACAATACATCGGTGAAGCACTTTAGCTACTGAGCTAACGTGATAGCATCGGGCTTAACTGCATATAGAAACAAAAAAAATAAGTCCCTGACTGGAAGGATAGACAGAAGATCAACAATACTACCAAACTCTGGACATGTAACTACACGGTTAATGCTTTCCAGCTTGGCGAAGCTTTGCAATGCTGTTGCTAACGACGCCATTGAAGCTAATTTAGCTACGGAACCTCAACAGAGCTATGCTAAAAACATTAGCGCTCCACCTACGCCAGCTCTCATCTGCTCATCAACACCCGTGCTCACCTGCGTTCAAGCGATCGACGGTACGACGAAGGACTTCACCCGATCATCGATGTGGTCGGCGGCCCGGAGACGGAGGAAATCAAGGTGAGGTCGGCGGCTAGCGCGTCTGCTATCCATCTCAAAGTCCTCCTGGTTGTGTTGCTGTAGTCCGCCGCTAATACACCGATCCCACCTACAACTTTCTTCTTTTCAGTCTTCATTGTTCATTAAACAAATTGCAAAAGATTCACCAACACAGATGTCCAGAATACTGTGGAATTTTGAGATGAAAACAGAGCTTTTTGTATTGGATTCAATGGGCTCCGAATACTTCCGCTTCAACCGTTGACGTCACGCGCAAACGTCATCATATCGAAACGTTTTCAGCCGGAAGTTTGCCGGGAAATTTAAAATTGCACTTCATAAGTTATCCCGGCCGTATTGGCATGTGTTGCAATGTTAAGATTTCATCATTGATATATGAACTATCAGACTGCGTGGTCGGTAGTAGTGGGTTTCAGTAGGCCTTTAAACTTATTGTGCAGGTCTGCATTATTGTCATTTAAATGTTTACCTAAGTTTGAAGCGCAGGTAGTCTTGGCTAACCGGACTCTCGCCAGATCCTTGTAGTTCGCCAAGCTCCACACAAGGATCTGGGATCGAGGGTAATGCAAACACCTTCAATATAGCAAAAAAAAATGAACCAACCAGGATCGCCGGGCGGGATTTCATAGATGTGACGTAGCGCCGAAGCGACTGTTTGATTTAAACAACAATGGCGGGCACGCAGCGAGGAGTCTTGTGTTGACATTGATTCTGCTATTGCAACTGTTTTGTCGAATCTATCGACTATTAATTATTTAAAAGATGAACAGAGAACTTTTCGCTCTGTCGTTATCCAATATGTCGGCTGTTCTGTTTAGGATTTCCCAGCGTCGCTGTCATCAGCGTCACGGGTTGATTTCGATATCAGTGGTTGAAGTAGCACGTCTTTCAAGATAACGGACAAGTGGTTTATCCAATCACATACAATGATTTTTTTACAAGGCCCCGCCTTCTGAAATACATCTCCTATTGAGAAGTCCCAGATCCTTGTGTGGAGCTCAGCGAACTACAAGGATCTGGCGAGAGTCCGGTTAAGTCTTGGCACCTTTGGCGAGGCATGTTTGAGAACACTGCTTGCAGCGTGGCGCGTCCGCGTTTCAGAGTCACCTTGACGATAGTTTTGAAGCCCAAATACCTCCATATTGCGCTTCATGCACCCTCTTTATTAACCAGTAGAATTGCCTTCATTTGCCGATTTTTCCTCTACTTGCTGTTTCTGCTTGTGCGCTCTGTGAGTGTGTGAGCGATGGCACAATTGACGTGCTTCTCGGCTCAGCATCGTCACTCCAGCACGGCAGCATGCGGATGAAAGACAATACCGGTATTTTTCAAAAGCAGTGTAGTACCATTTTTAATTAATTGCGCTACCAAAAGCAAACAGCATGTTGACGGTGTGGTAATACTATAAACTCGAGCAGCCAAGAAATTGCGCAGCAACATGCAAACTTTGCAATATCTCTGTTTGCCATGCAGATGCACACAATCAAGCTAATGAGGCGGTTAAAAAACAACAAACCCTGGCAGATTCATTCTAGCGGAAAGATACGTTTTCATGAGAATACCAATGTAGAGTTGGCACAAACTAATCAAATTCATAGTATCGGATGATCAACCACTCTCAGGGGAGGAGGTTGGAGGATGTGGGATTTCGCCGCTTAATTGAGTAGCCTATGTGGAGTCATGTTACTGCTTGTCTCCGTTACTGCTTGAGTGACTCGAACCGTTATTAAAGGCTTATCAGCCTTCAATTGAAGAAGTGATTGCAATCAGACTACTGTAGGCCGTAGTCGACACCCAAATAAAAAACTCAAACTCAAACAGAACCGTCTCGCTCGTCTATTGCAATCACTCAAACACGAGAACCAAATGTTCCCCACATTCTCCGCTTCTGTCCGCCCTTTCCAAGCACAAAGCCAATCAACACGCAGAGCTGCACAATTAATAACATTTTAATTGTGATCATGATTTTGGCGGCTACAATTGAATGAGGGTGATCGTCAGCAATAATAACATTAAACAGGCTTCGCTGCATTTCAAAACAGGCACGTTCACTACCAACAGACATCCAACCACCAGGGGACGACCGATAGACCAGTGTTTTTCAACCACTGTGCCGTTAGTTTGCCGTGAGATACAGTCTGGTGTGCCGTAGGAGATTATCGAATTTCACCTATTTGGGTTAAAAATATTTTTTTGCAAACCAGTAATTCCATCCATCCATCCATTTTCTACCGCTTGTCACGTTCTATAGTCTGCAAATGATGTGTTGTTGTTGAGTGTCGGGGCTGTCTAGAGCTTGGCAGAGTAACCGTGTAATACTCTTCCATATCAGTAGGTGGCAGCCGGTAGCTAATTGCTTTGTAGATGTTGGAAACAGCTAGAGGCAGTGTGCAGGTAAAAAAGGTATCTAATGCTTAAACCAAAAATAAATAAAAGGCGAGTGCCCCCAAGAAAAGGCATTGAAGCTTAGGGAAGGCTATGTAGAACGAAACTAAAACTGAACTGGCTACAAAGTAAACAAAAACAGAATGCTGGACAACAGCAAAGACTTACAGTGGAGCAAAGACGGCGTCGACAATGTACATCCGAACATGACGTGACAATCAACAATGTCCCCACAAAGAAGGATAAAAACAACTGAAATATTACTGATTGCTAAAACAAAGTAGATGCGGGAAATATCACTCAAAGGAAGACAGGAAACTGCTACAGGAAAATACCAAAAAAAGAGAAAAAGCCACCAAAATAGAAGCGCAAGACAAGAACTAAAACACTACACAGAGGAAAACAGCAAAAAAATCAAAATAAGTCACAGCGTGATGTGACAGGTGGTGACAGTACACCTACTTTGAGACAAGAGTTATATTGATGCATGCTTGGTTATGGTTTAAAGTCCATCCATCCATCCATCCATCCATTGTCCCTTTCGGAAGTCATATCCAACAATTGCGACAACAATTTTTTACTGTCAACTGAGATTGTTTTTTTTAATGATTTCTGCTGCTGGTGTGCCTCCGGATTTTTTCAACGCAAAAACTGTGCCTTGGCTCAAAAAAGGTTGAAAAACACTGCGATAAACAGTGGACTCAGTAAGAGAGAGTAAGAGCGAGTGACAACAGAGGTTGACGATGGATAAGCCAGTAGCTCCCGAAAATATTAGGAAAAATGAATGCATTATTTCCTTGATGCCCTGCGCTCCCGCAGAGTAACCAACAGGCACGCATTTTAACCCCGGAACACGACCACACGCATATATATATATATATATATATATATATATATATATATATATATATATATATATATATATATATATATATATATAAAAACAACAGCAACTCAGCCACCAAGTGGTAGGCCACGTAAACTGACAGAGAGAGGTCCGCGGATGCTGAAGCACATAGTGCAAAGACTTTCTGCACAGTCAGTTGCTACAGAGCTCCAAACTTCATGTGACCTTCCAATTAGCCCACGAACAGAACGCAGAGAGCTTAATGGAATGGGTTTCTATGGCCGAGCAGCTGTGTCTAAGCCATACATCTATAAGTCCAATGCAAAGCCTGGGATGCAGTGGTGAAAAGCACGTCGCCACTGGACTCTAGAGCAGTGGAGACGCCTTCTCTGGAATGAGAAGGCGTACACTTTTTCATCTGGCAATCTGATGGACGAGTCTGGGTTTGGAGGTTGCCAGGAGAACGCTACATTTCGGACCGTATCGTGCCGAGTGTAAAATTTGGTAAAGGAAGAATTATGGTGTGGGGTTGTTTTTCAGGAGTTGGGCTTGGCCCCTTAGTTCCAGTGAAAGGGACTTTGAAAGCTCCAGAATACCAAAACATTTTGGACAATTCCATGCTCCCAACTTTATGGGAACAGTTTGGAGCGGGCCCCTTCCTCTTCCAACATGAATGTTCACCAGTGCACAAAGCAAGCTCCATAAAGACATGAATGACAGAGTCTGGTGTGGATGAACTCGACTAGCCTGCACAGAGTCCTGACCTGAACCCGATAGAACACCTTTGGGATGAATTAGAACGGAGACTGAGAACCAGGCCTTCTCGACCAACTTCAGTGTGTGACCTCACCAATGCGCTTTTGGAAGAATGGTGGAAAATTCCTGTAAACACACTCCGCAACCTTGTGGACAGCCTTCCCAGAAGAGTTAAAGCTGTAATAGCTGCAAAAGGTGAACCCACATCATATTGAACCCTATGGGTTAGGAATGGGATGGCACTTCAAGTTCATATGTGAGTCAAGGCAGGTGGCCAAACACTTTTGGCAATATAGTGTACACACACTCACACTCACAGGCCAAAGGTTTGGACACACCTTCTCATTCAATGCGTTTTCTTTATTTTCATGACTATTTACATTGTAGATTGTCACTGAAGGCATCAAAACTATGAATGAACACATGTGGAGTTGTGCACTTAAAAAAGCTGAAATAACTGAAAACATGTTTTATTTTCTAGTTTCTACAAAAGCAATGTTAATATTTGGTTACATGTCCCTTGGCAAGTTTCACTGCAATAAGGCGCTTTTGGTAGCCATCCACAAGCTTCTGGCAAGCTTCTGGTTGAATGAATGAAGTCAAATTTATCTGTACTGCACCAATTTTGTCAAGAGGAGTGGTCAAAAATTCAACCAGAAGCTTGCCAGAAGCTTGTGGATGGCTACCAAAAGCTTCTTATTGCAGTGAAACTTGCCAGGGGAAATGTAACCAAATATTAACATTGCTGTATGTATACTTTTGACCCAGCAGATTTGGTCACATTTTCAGTAGACTCATAATAAATTAATAAAAGAACCAAACTTCATGAATGTTTTTTGTGACCAACAAGTATGTGCTCCAATCACTCTATCACAAAAAAAACAAGAGTTGTAGAAATTATCAGAAACTCAAGACAGCCATGACATTATGTTCTTTACAAGTGTATGAAAACTTTTGACCACGACTGTAGTCATTTTGATAGTAGGCTATTATAGCTAATATAGACACTTACATCATGTGTTGCCTTCATTATAACATTTATATACAGCTTTTCATTTTTTTGAGGCTCCAGACAGATCATTTTTTTGTATTTTTGGTCCAATATGGCTCTTTCAGCGTTATGGGCTCCCGACCCCTGTTGTAGTAGGTAGCCTATATGACCGCTATAACCACCGCCTATATTACGTCATATACATGACACAGTAAATGGTCACTAATACTACTAAGTAAGAAGTCATGAAAGTTCAAATACTTTCATTAGAAAGGCGGGACTCTCATGTATTACTGATAAATAAGTTTAAAAAACAAGAACTCATACACAACACACCCTTGTAGGCTCGTTTGACCAACTTAAATAGAAAAATAGTTCAAAGCTACGTTAGTTAAGTAAAGCACAAGGAAAAACAAACTTTTTAAACCTAACGCATTAATCAAGCTATATATAGCCTACGTGAGAAGTACATGGCAGCAAATAGTTAGAACAAAGTATGTCGACACACACACACATTCTTCATACATACCAGGTGAAACTGCGTCACTTTCCTTTTCTCGGCGTTAACTGATGAGATTAATCCAAACAATACAACAGCTTGCGTTCGATGGAGGTAAAATGCAATAGACGGAACGTTTTTCTGTCGTTTTCAACCGAGCTGGAAGTCCCAATACTTCCTGGTTTTCACAGGTATGTGGGCGTGGCTTAGTAGCGGCAGGTGGGTGTTTACTACAATAAGTTTCTGTCAGGCGCAGAGGTGACGTCATCATTCCAAGTCAACACTGGCAATTGTTTTTTTTTTTAAACATTTGAAATTTTAACACGGCAACATAAAGTACAAACATCAATTAAATATTGCCAGAACAAGTGTAGTAGCAAAAGACAAATAGGAAGATAAAATATAAATACAAAAAAATAACAAAACACATAATAAAACAATATTTTATTTCATTTTATTCAGCCAAATATATAACTAACACGGCAACATTAAGTGAAAATATCAATGAAATATTGCCAGAACAAGTGTAGTAGCAAAAGACAAATAGGAAGACAAAATATAAATACAAAAAATAACAAAACAAATAATAAAAAAATATTTTTTACAATTGTATTCAGCCAAATATATAACTAACACGGCAACATTAAGTAAAAATACCAATGAAATATTGCCAGAACAGCAACATTAAGTAAAAATACCAATGAAATATTGCCAGAACAAGTGTAGTAGCAAAAAACAAATAGGAAGACAACATATAAATATAAAAAATAACAAAACAAGTAATAAAAAAATATTTTATGAAATTTTATTCAGCCAAATATATAACTAACACGGCAAAATGAAGTAAAAACATCAATGAAATATTGCCAGAACAAGTGTAGTAGCAAAAGACAAATAGGACGATAAAATATGAATACAAAAAATAACAAAACAAATAATAAAAAAATATTTTATGAAATGTTATTCAGCCAAATATATAACTAACACGGCGACATTAAGTAAAAACATCAATGAAATATTGCCAGAACAAGTGTAGTAGCAAAAGACAAATAGGAAGATAAAATATAAATACAAAAAAATAACAAAACAAATAACAAAAAAATATTTTCAATTTATAATATCTAATTTAGGTTCATTATTTAATTGCTTATTTTATGTCTTTCTTTTTTTTATTAAATCAACAAAAAACAGGATACAATTACAGTTAGTGAACCAACCCAAAAAACCTCCCTCCCCCATTCACACTCATTTACACAAAAGGGGTTGTTTCTTTCTGTTATTAATATTGTGGTTCCTACAATATAGAACAATACAGTCTGCAAGGGATACAGTCCTTGAAGCACACATAATTGTGTGTACTGCTGGTCCACTAACATTTTCATTAATTACTATTTTTTATGTAATTGTATTTATATTGTTTTACTTTCTTTTTTATTCAAGAAAATGTTTTTTTTGTTTATTTATTTATCTTTTTTTTTTTTTTTTAAAAGGACCTTAGCTTCACCAGACCAGGTTGTCAATGAAATTAGATTGTTTAAAGGGTTCTTAAAACTAAGTCCAGTAAAGATGATGTCCAGGTCATGCTATTTTCAATTTATAATATCTAATTTAGGTTCATTATTTAATTGCTTGTTTTATGTTTATGAGTTTTACGAATGAGGAAAAAATACACGCAAAAACAGTAAAAGAAAAACTAGAACATTTCTAGTAGCTTAAATCGTGTATTGTTTAATTGCTTGTTTTTTTTTATTCATGAGTTTTATGGATGGTTAAAACATTTTTTTTGTGAAAAGTGAGTGTAAGATGGATTTAATTAATTTCTCAATAAAAAAATGCCCATTGATTGAGGTAAATGAACACTTATTCATCAGTTTATGATTCAACATAAGATCTAAACTATAGATTAATCAGAAAATAATTTAATCTGACTAATTGTACATCCTGTTGCTGGTGTGTACATAATTCATCTTTTAAACCATGTAATTTTTTCACAAATAAAATGTAAATAAGGTTTGCTGATTGTTCTAAAGATCCTGAGGATATATTTGAAAAATAATAAATATATCACCAGATCTGCAGTTTTTATTATAAACAAGTCGACGTGCTAAATTTCAACAACCACTGAACATTCATAATACATTGTCACTTTGCTTAATTGTTTTCTTTTTGATTATTGTCACTCTTTAGTAGTAGTAAAAAAGAAAAAAAAAAGAAAACAAAAAAACTACTGTGGTGTTCAGAATTAGATTTATTGGCCAACTATGTTTAACACAGAGAATTTGACTTGGTAGACGGTATACTCTCTTTACTCAATGCAAGAAACAAAGTTTGTTTTTATGTTCTTAACTTCTTCTAAGGGTTAAATACAGGAGCTATTTGGTTATTTTAGTTGGTTATTTTAGTTGACGATAGGGAATAAGCGGTAGGAAATGGATGGATGGATGGATGGATATTAGTTTGATATTTTCGTTTTTTTTGTTGTTGTTTTTTATTTTAGTTGGTTATTTTAGTTGAGTATTTCATTTGGTAATTTTTGTTGATTATTTTATTTGGTTATTTTAGTTTAATATTTTAGCTGGTAATTTTAGTTAATTTTTTTAGTTTGGTGTTTTAGTTCATTATTTTCCATTTTCCAACCCCTGTCTTATCAACATACTGTATATTCTCAGTAGTTAACATATATTTGGTGAAACATTTTACCAGTAAATAAGCAACAAAATAATATAAACAGGTCAGGGGGACTATTGTGTCAATGTTCATACACTGCATGTTGTAACTACTCTTCTTTAACCAGCCTTGGTAATACAGTCAAAGTGCGCCACTTGCTGGCCATTGGCGGTACAGGTAATTGTGTGGATAGAGTCGAGAGTTTGGCAACACAAAATGATGAAAGAGCCATATTGGACCAAAAATACAAAAAAAAAAATATGTCTGGAGCCGCAAAAAACTAAAAGCCTTCTATAAGTCATATGATGAAGTCAACACATGATATAAGTGTCTATATGAGCTATATTAGCCTACTATCAAAATGACTATGTGTCACAGGCTGACACAACTCCTCGTTGACAGAAATGTTGACAGGTAATATTTATTCTACACATTTTTACAACATTGGAAAACATTAGTAAAACTTCTCAGGGGGTGAGATGACTCCCTTAAATGACTGGCGTAGAATAAAAGGTATAGATGTGTGTGTTCAAGTTAAAGGAAAAGGCAGGCGTCTTTTTCTAATGGATTTATTACAATCTTTGCAAACTGGGTTACGTTTGCTGTGGTCTGGAACAACATGGCAAAAAGCAGCCAATATTACATACAGATAATATGTCATGAGAAATGCAGATATAAATTAAATGCACAGAGGACATAAGAAATAAAATGATGCAATACGTACATAAAGCTAGCCTAAATAGCATGTTAGCATCGATTAGCTTGCAGTCATGCGCTGACCAAATATGCCTGATTTAGCACTCCACATAAGTCAATAATATCAACAAAGCTCACCTTTGTGCATTCACACACAGCATAAAACGTTTGGTGGACAAAATGAGACAAAGAATGAGTGGCATAAAACACGTCTTTCTGTGGCAGCATCGGAGAAAGTTGTACATGTAAACAAACTATGGTGAGTTCAAGGACCGCCAAAATTAGTAGAACAAAACGGTGCTCGCCAGACAGAGAATCACGTTTAATATAAACAGTGCGATTTCTAACAATTAGGGAGGTTTATGTCATGTTGTCCTCCTACAGAAACCATATTAAAAGTCAAATATATTTTTCCCCCATCTTTTTCTATTTTCATACATTTAAAAAAAGCTCCAGGTAGTCACTAGAGCGGCGCTAAAGAGCCGCATGCGGCTCTAGAGTCACAGGTTGCAGACCCCCCTGGATAGACAGTATTAACCGCAATTGTAAAGTAAACATTCATTGTTGTAAAAAAAAAAAAAGTAATAAATTGGGGATAACTATTTACAAGGTGCCTCATTCTCCCCTACAAAATTAAATGTCTCCTGACATTTCTGACAATATAAGTCAATATACTTCAAGAGACCAAAGCCTTCAAAATGTTTCGATTGCCTGTGTCTTGGTCACCCTACAGTCTCTTGATAATCAGGAAGACTGTGCAAAGAGTACAGCCCAGACGTTTCTCCTCAATTGAGCTAAACTGAATTCTGTCTCTGTTTAATTCCTTGCTTCTTTGTCTGTTTAATATATATCATCAGTGTTTGAACCTAACAAATACTATAGGCCGCTGTCTCACCCTGTGTGGTCGTCTCCCGTCCTGATACAACTGCTCTGTCTGCACCACTATCAAATCACTATCCTCATATAAATCAGTTACCTTCTGGTTTCTGGAGTGGTTGTAGCAAAATATCTGTGCTCAGGTGGCGCTCAAGTCCTGCGGGAACGTCATATCCACTGTGTACTGTTGGTTCTCTTGACTCCCTTGGCATTCTGAGCTCTGGTGTGGCTGCAATGGCTCTGACAGAGAATTGAGACCACATAGCCTCTGCGGTTTCCTAATGCTAGATCTGAGCCACCACTGATAGGTGTTGCCGTCATCATCAGAGTCGTTGCCCGACCCAGGTTGATGCTGCGCCGGACTCTTCCTTTACGTTGTGTGTGTCTGCTTTCTTCTAGGGTGTGAATGGTACTCTTCCGTTGGCCGCTCAAAGGGAAGATGACCACAGGGTAGCAAAAGATTCCTGTAACCTACGCTATTGTTCCCTTTTCCATTTTCTGGACTGACTTGGTAGACCGGGCTGTCCGCTTTTCTTTCCTTCACTTTGTATATCTGTCTTTCCCAATACGACAACAATTTTCCAGGACCACCTCCAGGAGTCAGGTTTCGGATGAGAACTCTGTCCCAAGGCTCCAGATCTCGTCCGTGGACTTTCTTGTCATAGTGCTCTTTACCACGAGTTGCTGCCTTCTCAGCCGTCCTGGTAGCAATTTGGTATGCGTCCTTTCCATTGGTCCACATAATATTCATAGGTACTATGGATCTCCTTTCCTTTGAGGTCAAATAGCAGGTCAATTGGTGGTCAAGGTGTCATGATCGGTGGTGGTGTATTTTCTGTTAGTTTTGGACTCCTTTAGTTCCTGTTTGTGACACCTCTGAGTTTGGTTTGGTTGCCATGGCTGCTTATTGTTTTCACCTGCCTTTGGTGTTCGGGACGCTCACCTGTTTTTAATCTGAGGCATTATTTAAGCTTGCCTTTGCCAGTCAGTCGTCCTGGCGTCATTGTTCGCTTCATGCCTTGTCTACGTAAGTCTTGTTTATTTCATGCCACAGTTTCGTGAGGTTCCATGTCCATAGTTCAATGTTTCCTGCGCTAAGTTTTTGCCGTAGCTTCCGCGTGTGATAGGCATGCTTGTCTTTGTTTTGAAAATTGGATGATTTATCAAGATTAAATCATGTTCCTACCTGCAAGTCCTGTTCTGAGTCGTCCGTTTGCATCCCGGGTGAACGAACCGTGCAGTAAGCTGCAACCCCGCCGTGACACAAGGGGCTCTACCAAAGGCAAGAAAGAAAGGAGACTATCCCTTTTCTTAATTCCTTGTACAATTATATGCATGTACCGCTTTAGCAAGAGACTCCTTACAGTCTTTGTCTTTCTCTTTGTCATCAAGGGTACGCAACATGGACAAGAGCGTGCGATTGAACCTCTCTACTTTCCAGTTACCTTGTGGATAAAAGGGTGTTGTGTGGGAACCTTGAATAATAGAGAGGTTGTTCAACCTTTTCATCAGTGGATTTTAAAATTCTGCGCAAAGTCATTAAAAATTATGTCAGCCACTGTTTTAGGTGTTTGCTCTTTGTCGCATAGACCTGTGCAAACCTCGTACACTGATCCATGACTACCAGGATGTATTCATATTCCATCCATCCATCCATCCATCCATCCATCCATTTTCTACCGCTTGTCCCTCTCGGGGTGGCGGGGGGTGCTGGAGCCTATATTTAGGGACCGATGTCCCTTTGGGACAGAGTACCCTATTGTATTTCTAGCGTTTTATTATTATACCGCCGCCTCTTTGAGCTGTAATTTGACCCCCTTAACATGCTTCAAAACTCACCAAATTGGACACACACATCATGACTGGTGAAAATTGCGATCTAATCCAAAAACCAAACCCCAAAACTCAAAATTGCGCTATAGCGCCCCCTAGGAAGAAAACACTGACAAAACTGCCTCTAACTCCCAGTATGACTGTCGTAGAGACATGAAACCAAAACCTCTATGTAGGTTTCACTTAGACCTATATTTCACACACTGACAACCCCCAGCAAAAATCAACAGGAAGTTTGCAATTCCCCCTTCAAAACAAAAGTTGAGTAAAAACAGTCACCTTTTTTCAAACATTATCTCCTCTGACCGCGTTTGTCGTGTCGGCTTCAAATTAGCACAGGAGAGAGATTGAACCCTTCTGATTAAAAGTTGATGAAAGAGTTTTAATTACTGCTCCGGTTTGGATTTTATGAGCCCTCAAAGTCTGTCCCGTCCATCGCTGCTTTAATCATTCTTGCATTTATCCAAATAGAGCAGGGATGCCCAAACTACGGCCCGCTGGTGTCTTCAATATGGCCCGCGTGACGGGACGAGTTCAATTAGGAACCTGGCCTGGAGCACGTTTTTTTTTAACCTCATGTACAAATAAAAAGCAGTCTGATAGCTGTCTTTTTGCCACCATCTGGTGGCCAAAAATAGTAACTCAACCATTTATTGTACTTAGGAGGAAAAAAAGCACAGCATTTATTTGCGAAACCCCAAAACCAGTGAAGTTGGCACGTTGTGTAAATGGTAAATAAAAACAGAATACAATGATTTGCAAATCATTTTCAACTTATATTCAATTGAATAGACTGCAGAGACAAGATACTTAACGTTCGAACTGGAAAACTTTGTTATTTGTTGCAAATATTAGCCTATTTGGAATTGGATGCCTGCAACATGTTTAAGAAAAGCTGGCACAAGTGGCAAAAAAGACTGGGAATGTTGAGGAATGCTCATCAAACACTTATTTGGAACATCCCACAGGTGAACAGGCTAATTGGGAACAGATGGGTGCCATGTGTGATATTTAAATATACGCTGGCTGCGTGGTGACGTCAACACACACTAGTGGACAATAGGAAAACAGTTACGCCTGATGCATGAGACAGGTGCATGCAAGCGATGTTGATGATTAAAGCATCCAAAATCCATCAGTGGCGTGCAGTCACTAGAGGCAGGGGAGGCGGGGCCTCACCTGCCATCATGGAAAGAAAAAAAATGTAAAAAGAAAAAAAAATTAATTAAATTGTTATATGTATCCAGTGATTATACTAAAGTTATTTTCCATTTAACTTCACCAGTTTTAGATTATTTTTATTTTTATTTTCACATTTGCCGTTCAAATACTGAGAAGAGACGATCAGCAGCCAGTTGAGGCACGTCACTGATTTGTGCCTCAACATGGATTGTGCACAATGACTCGGCTAACTGCTGAGCTGCTGTGCAGTGAGACTGTATTGCTATATGAATTATATCAGCTATACTATGGCATAGTTTAGTTAGCTGAGGTATATAATGTACAGTGTATTTTGTCAACAACTGTATGTGTGTAACGTATTTCTTGTGCTGAGCATTCATAAAACTGCTGCAAAAAACGTACTGTCTGAGGCTCGCAGTAATCCGGCCTCCTGGTGGTAGAGGGCGGTAGTGATCCCAGAGATCATTCCTTGCCGAAGAAGAAAAAAAAAAAAAAAAAAGTTTGCAAGTCAATTAGTGCAGCAATTGTTTATTTCCTCTCGCCTGGACTTTTATTAAAAACATGGAGGATTACATATGTAAAATAAAACAGTTTTCTAAACCGGACTTTCAATCGAAGCAGGAGGTAATAATTTAAGGTAGACCAACGCTGGAGCTAAAATGTTAGCTTTTGACTTCGGGACAGAAGACCTAGTCTTTTCAAACACGCAAAGGCTGGCTGTGTGGATGTCCAGCAAGAAAGGTAAGACCATAATAATGTTTTTTTTTTTATAAAATATGCTTTTTTGTGTGCTACAGTTGTGTAAAGAATGCTGGTATGAGCTTTTAAACATAACCCGTTAACTGCTGCCAATCACATGGTGAATAAGATACTATTTAGGGTTCATATGTTTGTAAATCTGACTGTGACGATGCAGTGCCTCACCAGACATTAACCTCACCGCACACCACTGAAATCCATCTAACCGTCTCAATATTGAACCAGCAACAAAGTACACCTACCAACATTACAGTGGCGACGAGGACTCAAATGGATATTCGCGTGAAGACTGTTCAAAAGGAAAGGAGGAAGTTCCGATCCCGAACATTCACAACTCGCAACGTGAGTTAATTAAGCTAAAAGCTAACCAGTTAGCAGCATACAGTGGATGCTGAGAAACTAGCAACGTAAAAACAAAAATGCTGAACTCTGCCATAGCAAGCCATGCCGCTATTCTGCCGTTTGACACGGAGATAGATCCAACTTCAGTCGGGACAAGGTGGAGTAAGTGGATCCAACGATTTGACAACTTTCTAGTTGCAATGAACATTGTGAATGATGGAAGAAAAAGGGCTTTGCTTCTGCACTTAGCTGGGGAACGTGTGCATGACATATATGACACGCTTGCGGGCGAAGATGATGATTTTGAAACAACAAAAACGAAACTTGATGGATACTTCACCTCTAAGAAAAACACTCAATATCTTGTGTACAAGTTTAGGAAAGCCACACAACTGGACACATATCACACGAGGTTACGCATGCTATCCAAAGACTGTGAATTTATCGATATGGACAGTGAAATAAAAGCACAGCTCATTCAGAGCTGCACTTCTTCGAGAATCCGCAGGAGGGCGCTCAGAGACCGTGAAATGACGCTGGAAGTGCTGCTGAATTTTGGGAGAACGTTAGAAATATCAGAACAGCAAGCAGAGAGCATAGAACAAGGTGCATCCACTGCTGTTAACGCACTTGAACACAAGTATAAACCACAAGTGAGTGATCAGAGGGGAAATAAAAATTATAACAAAGACACTGAATGCAGAAACTGTGGGTGGAGATATCCTCACAGAGGAGACTGTCCAGCAAAAGGCAAGGACTGCAATGCATGTGGAAAACCAGGCCTGGCCCTAACCAATCTGGCGCCCTAGGCAAGATTTTAGGTGGCGCCTCCCCCCACATCGGCAGTGAAGTGTATATACTCACAAGAAACCGAATAGCTTTGTCTTTGACCTATTTTTTTACTTAAAGAAAGCAAATTAACATATTATATGAGAATGTTATGTTATGATTATCTTTAACCGAATCACAGCAGTGCTCAAATTAAAAAACAGCATTCCCTCTCATGTGATATTGCTTAATTAACATTAATGATGTGCACTTTAACAACTAGGCTTACAACTATACCTAATATATAAAGGGGTGGAAAAGTGACCATTACCTGCAGGGCAAACATTAGCTAACCAGAAGGCAATAACAATGTAAACAACAAACACCTGCTTAAAAGATCTAATACAAATGTCCCTGAGGAATGTAAGGTGGGAGTACTGTAATTACCTAACGTTACATTATGATTTTCCATAACAATTTAGCCCCCTCCACAATATTAACCCGACGTTAAAATAGAACTAGCTATTTATTGATTAGCAATTGCCGAATCATGTAACATTAGCTTAATGCTAAAAAGCCAGGTTACTATCACATTCTGTAACAGACAAATAATTTAATGTAGGCTAACGTTACCTACCTGCTACCTCTGTCTTTTTCTCGTTTCTCCTCTTCTTTTCTATTTTTTCTTTCCTGGGCACCTGACAGTTTTGGCCGTTTTGACATCTTGTGTTGATTTTTTGATGTGGTAAGAGTCATGATACGGGAAGGGAGGGGGCGCACCGTGCGGGGGAATGGGGGGACGGGGGGGGGGGGGGGTATAATGTTGTAACAAATAATATTTCTATTAAATAGGCTTAATTTGCATTTTAATTTTTTAATTTTAATTTTTTTATTTTTATTTTAAACAACATAAAAAAAGACAAAAGATACACTTACCATTTGCATTTTAATTAACGTGGGATTATTTTTTGTATTTAGAAATAATAGTACCAACTTGTTTTTTTTTCTTTTTTCTCCAACATTTATGGCACTGACGTGGTGCCCCTTGATGGACGGCGCCCTTAGCATTTGCCTATACGGCCTATGCCACGGGCCGGCCCTGTGGAAAACCAAACCATTTTGCAAAGGCATGCCGCTCAATTCAAGAGAATATCAGCTCAAGACAGAAATATACGTCATGATCACAATAGATACACCACATTTGGACAACAGGAAAACACAAGACTTGTAAATCGAGTGACTGCATCAGACTGTGGTACATGCAGGGATTCATCAAGCAGTGATGATCAGTATGTATTTTCAGTAAAAGGTGAAGCCTGCCCCAAACACCCCAGAACACACATACTGCTCAATGATGTGCAAGTTGAAGTGTTGATTGACTCTGGAGCAGCAGTTAACATTATTAGTGAAAACATATACAATATGCTCAAGCCACAGCCAGAAATGAGTGCTGCCAAAATCAAGATTTTTTTATATGGGTCCAAACATGCTTTGCCTATTATTGGTGTTTTTGAGTGTTGTGTGAAAGTAAAGGGCAGAAACATGCAAACAACCTTTTATGTGCTGAAGGGCAGTGGACACTCTCTTTTGAGCTATGACATTATTTAGAATGCATTAATAAAATACATCCGTCGTCATGTCTTTTATAATGATTGTGAACAATAGGCAAAATTCAAAATAAAAAGCGCAGTTCCCCTCTAAGTGAACAGTTATGGTGTATTTTAATTTGAAGGTTTGCGGCTTCCCCATGTATGTGAGCTGAACAGGAAGTGATGTTTTATGTAAATTTGTTCTCTGACTTCAATAAAGAAGTTGATGGTTATTGTCCTTCCATGCAGGTTGACACCCAGCTGACTCAACGAGTAACACCGAATCACTTTTGAAGTGGTTGTATTGGAGCTATGCTTCGTAGACAGTCGAAAAAGCAACTATGTGGAGTAAAATTCAGGTGGTTACCGGCGACACCCATCTGATGCTGATACAAATATTCATAATGTGTCTGGCAAAATGTAAAAAATAGTGTATTTCAAATGTTGCTGCTCTTGGGGAATCATTGTCAAACAATATAGAATCACAGGGCGAAACAAAATGTGAAGTGAATTATATTTATATAGTGCTTTTCTCTAGTGACTCAAAGCACTTTACATAGTGAAACCCAATATCTAAGTTACATTTAAACCAGTGTGGGTGGCACTGGGAGCAGGTGGGTAAAGTGTCTGGCCCAAGGACACAACGGCAGTGACTAGGATGGCGGAAGCGGGAATCGAACCTAGAACCCTCAAGTTTCTGGCACGGTCACTCTACCAACCGAGCTATGCCGCCCCATGTGGTGTTATTTTGCACTGAATGTGTTGTTTTTTTTATATTCAACTCTGTATATAGTGTCTCCAAATAGTCTTCAATAAAGGGATACAAACACTTGCTGTTTTATAATGCTGAGTGACTCATTCTAAATACCAGTCATTTTTTCTTTTAAACAAGACTGAATGACTGAGCACAGCAGTGTGGATCTCAATGACTTACGTTACTTTACCTGGTGTTCCTGTTAATGTTATACATTGTCTCTAATAACAAAAGGATCAAAAGCATATATATTTTGATTGGAGAATCGATATTGGAGCATAAAGCTCTGGTATCGATGTTTCAGAATCTGCTGAGTAGCTTTTGCAGACACGTGTTGGCAAGGTGTGGCAGGTGGAACAAAAAGAACAAAAGAAAGAAATATGCCTCATGTGTGTCTTTTGGCGCCGCAAAGGATTCAGGTAAGAAGAGTTTGACAATAACAGGAAACAGCAGAGGGCAGGACAACAAAAATCAAAGACAATATATCAATAATCTTTTATTAGACATAAAACATTATTATATGAAAATTACACAGACCTCTAAACGAAAGCAGAACATTTGATTGTGAAACAGAGACTTTAAAGGCCTACTGAAACCCACTACTACCGACCACACAGTCTGATAGTTTATACATCAATGATGAAATCTTAACATTGCAACACATGCCAATACGGCCGCGTTAACTTATAAAGTGCAATTTTAATTTCCCGGCAAACTTCCGGCTGAAAACGTTTCGATATGATGACGTTTGCGCGTGACGTCAACAGTGGAAGCTGAAGTATTCGGAGCCCATTGAATCCAATACAAAAAGCTCTGTTTTCATTTCAAAATTCCACAGTATTCTGGACATCTGTGTTGGTGAATCTTTTGCAATTTGTTTAATGAACAATGGAGACTGCAAAAAAGAAAGCTGTAGGTGCGATCGGTCTATTAGCGGCGGACTACAGCAACACAACCAGGAGCACTTTGAGGATAGCAGACGCGCTAGCCGAACGACCTCACCTTGACTTCCTCCGTCTCCGGGCCGCCAACCGCATCTGTGATCGGGTGAAGTCCTTCGTCGTACCGTCGATCGCTGGAACGCAGGTGAGCACGGGTCGTGATGAGCAGATGAGAGCTGGCATAGGTGCAGAGCTAATGTTTTTAGCATAGCTCTGTCGAGGTTCCGTAGCTAAGTTAGCTTCAATGGCGTCGTTAGCAACATCATTATTAAGCTTAGCCAAGCTGGAAAGCATTAACCGTTTATTTACATGTCCAGAGTTTGGTAGTATTGTTGATCTTCTGTCTATCCTTCCAGTCGGGGACTTATTTGTTTTGTTTCTATATGCAGTAAAGCCCGATGCTATCACGTTAGCTCAGTAGCTAAAGAGCTTCATCGATGTATTGTCGTGGAGATAAAAGTCACTGTGAATGTCCATTTCGCGTTCTCGACTCTCATTTTCAAGAGGATATAGTATCCGAGGTGGTTTAAAATACAAATCCGTGATCCACAATAGAAAAAGTAGAGAGTGTGGAATCCAATGAACCCTTGTACCGAAGTTACGGTCAGAGCGAAAAAATATACGTTCTGCACTGCACGCTAGTCCTTCACTTTCACGTTCCTCATCCACGAATCTTTCATCCTAGCTCAAATTAATGGGGTAATCGTCGCTTTCTCGGTCCGAATCTCTACAATAGGAAAATATGAGCAGTCATTCCTCCGGTGTCGTCACGCTACTTCCGGTAGGGGCAAAGCTTTTTTTTTTATCAGAGACCAAAAGTTGCGAACTTTATCGTTGTTGTTCTATACTAAATCATTTCAGCAAAAATATGGCAATATCGCGAAATGATCAAGTATGACATATAGAATGGATCTGCTATCCCCGTTTAAATAAAAAAAAATCATTTCAGTAGGCCTTTAACTAAAGAAGAAAAACCTCACTTTTAAAGCCATTTCTAACACATTAACATACAGATTGATTTATTTCAGAAATGATGCAGGATATATATATATCTAAATCTTTGATTTAGCAACAACTCCAAGGCAAGAAAATAAATTAAATACTGACAAAACATATGCACAGTGATCCAGCCACTGACAGAATATTGATCAGAAAATATAGGTTTTCTTAAACTATTATCAACGTGTGCAGGAAACTGAAAAGCTTTGTTATTGTATTGTATTGTATTGTAATGTAACATGTTGTTATTGTTTTGTAATGCCCATCCATCCATTTTTTACCACTTTCGGCGTCACAGGGGGTGCTGGAGCCTATCTCAGCTGCATTCGGGCAGAAGGCGGGGTACACCCTGGACAAGTTGCCACCTCATCGCAGGGCAACACAGATAGACTCACATTCACACACTAGGGTCAATTTAGTGTTGCCAATCAACCTATCCCCAGGTGCATGTCTTTGGAGGTGGGAAGAAGTACCCGGAGGGAACCCACACAGTCACGGCGGAGAACATGCAAACACCCCACAGAAAGATCCCGAGCCTGGGGATTGAACCCAGGACCTTTGTATTGTGAAGCACATGCACTAACTCCTGTGCTGTGCCGCCCTGTTTTGTAATGTGTTGTGTTGTAATGTGTTGTGTTACACCCAACGTGTATGTGCATTTGAGTTTAGTGTAGTACAAGACACTGCAAGTCTCTAATGATTTCAAGTAGAGTCAGCATCTCGAGTATTTTCTCTACTCCGTTTTGTCACACAGTATCGTGTGTTAATGTGTGCAAGAGTGGGAGGTCACAGGTCTTTGAAAGGAATGTCTTCCAGGAACACGTCCGGCATCTTCCGTCAGCTCACTACAAAACCCCACCAAATGTCAATAAAGGAAGCAAAATATATTTAAAAAAGTTTTTACCACAATGCATCCTTGATTTGATTGTGATTTGAATTTTAAATATATATATATATATATATATATATATATATATATATATATATATATATATATATATATATATATATATATATATATATATGTGTGTGTGTGTATATTTATATGTGTATATATATGTATGTATGTTTGTATATGTATATACGTGTATATATGTATGCATATGTATATGTGTGTATATATGTATAAATGTATCTGTATATATATTAGGGGTGGGGGAAAAAATCGATTCGAATTCGAATCGCGATTCTGACATTGTGAGATTCAGAATCGATTCTCATTTTTAAAAAATCGATTTTTTTTTTTAATTAATTTTTTTATTTATTTATTTATTTATTTTTATTAATCAATCCAACAAAACAATACACAGCAGTACCATAACAATGCAATCCCTCATTGACATTATCATTAGACATTAAAATAAAAAAGAACAATAGTGTCACAGTGGCTTACACTTGCATCGCATCTCATAAGCTTGACAACACACTGTGTCCAATATTTTCACAAAGATAAAATAAGTCATATTGTTGGTTCATTTAATAGTTAAAACAAATGTACATCATTGCAAACAGTTGATAAAACATTGTCCTTTACAATTATAAAAGCTTTTTACAAAAATCTACTACTCTGCTTGCATGTCAGCAGACTGGGGTAGATCCTGCTGAAATCTATGTATTGAATGAATAGAGAATCCTTTTGAATCTTGGCAAAAATCTTACCCACACGATTATCAAATGTAATAGGAAAATTAATTCATACTGACCAAACTGGCTTCATGGAAGGTCGACAATCGTCAGACAATACAAGGAAATTGTTTAATGTTATTTACTATGCTAGAAGTCTCCCTTATCCCACAGCAGTATGTACTGTTGATGCGGAGAAGGCATTCCACCGCATAAACTGGTCATTTATGTTTTGCACATTACGTAAATTTGGATTTGGAGATAATTTTATACAATGGATTAAGATGCTTTATACAAGGCCCATGGCATCAGTCAAAACCAATAATCATATTTCAGAACCTTTTTTGTTAAAAAGAGGAGTAAAACAGGGATGTCCTGCATCTGGATTATTATTTAATTTGGTTATTGAACCCTTAGCTGCAAAAATAAGAAGTGAAAATAATATTCATGGTATAAATATTGGCTCTCAGTATAATAAGCTATCGATGTATTGTGACGACATAATTTTTTTACCTGTCACATGTTAACTCCTGTCTTCTTTATATCAATAATGTCATCACTGAATATGGCTGTTTATCAGGGTACAAAGTTAATTGGGACAAATGTGACATATTACCACTTAATAAACACTGCAAGAAATTACAAGTTCAGAATTTCAAAATTAAATTGTATTGCATTATTATGGTATTGTTGTGTATTGTTTTCAAAAAAACAAAAAAAACCCCCCAAAAAAACAAAAACGTTTTTGAATCGAGAATCGTTTTGAATTGAAAAAAAAAAAAATCGATTTTGAATCGAATCGTGACCCCTAGAATCGATTTTGAATCGAATCGTGGGACACCCAAAGATTCCCAGCCCTAATATATATATATATATATATATATATTATACAGTACAGGCCAAAGGTTTGGACACACCTTCACATTTCAATGCGTATTCTTAATTTTCAAGACTATTTACCTTGTAGATTGTCACTGAAGGCATCAAAACTATGACACATGTGAAGTGAAAACCATTTTCAGGTGACTACCTCTTGAAGCTCATCGAGAGAATGCCAAAAGTGTGCGAAAAAGTAATCAGAGCAAAGGGTGGCTGTTTTGAAGAAACTACAATATAAAACATGTTTTCAGTTATTTCACCTTTTTTTTGTTAAGTACATAACTCCACATGTGTTCATTCCTAGTTTTGATGCCTTCAGTGACTATCTGCAATGTAAATAGTCATGAAAATAAGAAAAAACACATTGAATGAGAAGGTGTGTCCAAACTTTTGGCTTGTACTATATATATATATATATATATATATATATATATATATATATATATATATAGAGAGAGAGAGAGAGTTAAACCCCCCTTTTGGCCCTCGTGTGTAATAAAGACATGTCTTATAGTTCCTGTGTGTAATAAACAGGTGTCTTTTAGTTCATGTGTGTAATAAAGACGTGTATATTGTTGATTTTCATACCAAATGGACATCAATATCTGTGTCTGACAGGCTTCTGGCGACAGCTGACAAAGCATCATCAAGTGCGATCGTTGAACAAGAAGCTCGTCTTTCTTCACTGCAGCAATAAAAATAAATGTTTTAATGTAATTTAATCAAGTCCTTATGCTGGAAAAGATGAGCATATCCTATAACAAACACCTGTTTTCAAGGTGTTCTTCTTCAGTAGACATGGAGGAGGGAGCTTGTTCGCAGGAAACGGAACCTGAAAGTAAATCAAAGCTGTGAATGAAGTCAAATAAGTAAGAAATGATTGAGGTCACGTGGTCAGTTAGTCTGATGCTACACCGAACAAAAATATAAACGCAACACTTTGGTTTTTGCTCCCATTTTTCACGAGTTGAACTCAAAGATCTAAAACTTTTGCGATATACACAAAAGACCTATTCCTCTCGAATATTGTTCACAAATCTGTCTAAATTTGTGTTTGTGAGCATTTCTTCTTTGCCCAGATAATCCATCTCACTTCAAAGGTGTGGCATATCAAGATGCTGATTAAACAGCATGATTATTGCACAGGTGCAGAGGTGGGTAGAGTAGCCAGAAATTGTACTCAAGTAAGAGTACTGTTACTTTAGAGATGTATTACTCAAGTAAAAGCAAGGAGTAGTCACCCAAATATTTACTTGAGTAAAAGTAAAAAGTATGTTGTGAAAAAAATACTCAAGTACTGGGTAACTGAAGAGTAACCTGCTCGTTTAATGACGGCAACAAATAATCCACAAAAACATAAAAATAGCAATGAGCAAATTCAGAGCCAGGAATATCTCTTAAAGGCCTACTGAAATGATTTTTTTTATCTAAACGGGGACAGCAGATCCATTCTATGTGTCATACTTGATCATTTTGCGATATTGCCATATTTTTGCTGAAAGGATTTAGTATAGAACAACGACGATAAAGTTCGCAACTTTTGGTCTCTGATAAAAAAAAGCCTTGCCCCTACCGGAAGTAGCGTGACGTAGTCAGTTGTTCGCCTCCTCATATTTTCCTATTGTTTTCAACGCAGCTAGAGCGATTCGGACCGAGAAAGCGACGATTACCCCATTAATTTGAGCGAGGATGAAAGATTCGTGGATGAGGAACGTTAGAGTGACGGACTAGAATGCAGTGCAAGACATATCTTTTTTCGGTCTGACCGTAACTTAGGTACAAGGGCTCATTGGATTCTACACTCTCTCCTTTTTCTATTGTGGATCACGGATTTGTATTTTAAAACACCTCAAATACTATATCCTCTTGAAAATGAGAGTCGAGAACGCGAAATGGACATTCACAGTGACTTTTATCTCCACGACAATACATTGGCGAAGCTTTTTAGCTACTGAGCTAAAGTGATAGCATCTGGCTCAAATGCAGATAGAAACAAAATAAATAAATCCCTGACTGGAAGGATAGACAGAAGATCAACAATACTATTAAACCATGTACATGTAACTACACGGTTAATAATTCTCAGGCTGGCAAAGCTTAACAATGCTGTTGCTAACGACGCTGAAGCTAACATAGCAACTTAGCAACCGGACCTCACAGAGCTATGATAAAAACATTAGCGCTCCACCTACGCCAGCCAGCCCTCATCTGCTCATCAACACCCGTGCTCACCTGCGTTCCAGCGATCGACGGCGCGACGAAAGACTTCACCCGATCACAGATTGATTGATTGATTGAGACTTTTATTAGTAGGTTGCACAGTGAAGTACATATTCCGTACAATTGACCACTAAAGGGTAACACCCGAATAAGTTTTTGAACTTGTTTAAGTCGGGGTCCACTTAAATTGATTCATGATACAGATATATACTATCATATATACTATCATCATAATACAGTCATCACACAAGATAATCACATTGAATTATTTACATTATTTACAATCAGGAGTGTGGAAGGGGGGGGGGGGGTATGGACATCAAGTAGTGGACATAGAGAGAGAGAGAGAGAGAGAGAGAGAGAGATCAGAAGGCATAAGAAAAAGAAAAAGTATCTGCATTTGATTGTTTACATTTGATTATTAGCAATCCGGGGAGGGTGTTAGTTTAGGGTTGTAGCTGCCTGGAGGTGAACTTTTATTGCGGTTTTGAAGGAGGATAGAGATGCCCTTTCTTTTATACCTGTTGGGAGCGCATTCCACATTGATGTGGCATAGAAAGAGAATGAGTTAAGACCTTTGTTAGTTCGGAATCTGGGTTTAACGTGGTTAGTGGAGCACCCCCTGGTGTTGTGGTTATGGCGGTCATTTACGTTAAGGAAGTAGTTTGACATGTACTTTGGTATCAGGGAGGTGTAGCGGATTTTATAGACTAGGCTCAGTGCAAGATGCGGTTGGCGGCTAGCGTCGGCTAGCGCGTCTGCTATCCAAGTAAGTCCTCCTTGTTGTGTTGCTACAGCCAGCCGCTAATACACTGATCCCACCTACAACTTTCTTCTTTGCAGTCTCCATTGTTCATTAAACAAATTGCAAAAGATTCACCAACACAGATGTCCAGAATACTGTGGAATTATGAGATGAAAACAGAGCTATTTTGTATTGTTTTCAATGGGGTACCGATACTTCTGTTTCCCTGGCTACGTCACGCGCATACGTCATCATCCAAAGGCGTTTTCAACCGGAAGTTTAGCGGGAAATTTAAAATTGCACTTTATAAGTTAACCCGGCCGTATTGGCATGTGTTGCAATGTTAAGATTTCATCATTGATATATAAACTATCAGACTGCGTGGTCGGTAGTAGTGGGTTTCAGTAGGCCTTTAAGCAACTAAAACAATAATATATATTAGATAATAATACATGAACATTAAAAAATTAAGGCAAATAGAGCCACAATAACTTAACAGCACCATAGGCTCAGTAGGCAGAGATTACAAAGGAAAATAACAAGTTAGCCTTTACGCAAACCATAAACTCTGATAGGTGTGGACTGCACCTGGGAACACACTGTGCACTTCTGACTGGTGTTTCTATGCATGCGTGTGTGTGTGTGCGACTGTGCGTGTGTGTGTGTGTGAGTGTGTCTATGAGGCTGCAGTGCGTTAATAAATGTCCCCACACGATGTACATTTGACAGTGATTCATAGCAGGGAAGCTAACATCAGCCTACGGTGACAGCCAAAATATCTACTAACGTTACTTAGTAGATATAACATGTGCTTCCTCAAATTTGACGTTGAGTTCATGTAAGCTTAAAAGCTTGTTAATCATGTGACCGCCTGGCTCTGTTTGATTGGTGAAACGGAGTCAAACGTCACCAGTGACTGTATTTGATTGGTGAAACGCAGGCATGCGATAGATCCTACTTTGAAGGTCTGTCTGACAAACCAAAACAAACAAAGCGTGCATTAACAGATCGATAAAAATCAGTAGCGAGTAGCGAGCTGAACGTAGATAAATGGAGCGGAGTAAAAGTTGCGTTTCTTCTCTATAAATATACTCAAGTAAAAGTAAAAGTATGTTGCATTAAAGGCCTACTGAAATGATTTTTTTTTATTTAAACGGGGATAGCAGATCTATTCTATGTGTCATACTTGATCATTTCGCGATATTGCCATATTTTTGCTGAAAGGATTTAGTATAGAACAACGACGATAAAGATTGCAACTTTTGGTATCTGATAAAAAAAAAGGCTTGCACCTACCGGAAGTAGCGTGACGTAGTCAGTTGAACATATACGCAAAGTTCCCTGTTGTTTACAATGATGGCCGCATGAAGTGAGAGAGATTCGGACCGAGAAAGCGACAATTTCCCCATTAATTTGAGCGAGGATGAAAGATTTGTGGATGAGTAAAGTGCAAGTGAAGGTCTAGTGGGGAGTTGAAGCTATTCAGATAGGGAAGATGCTGTGAGAGCCGGGGGTGACCTGATATTCAGCTGGGAATGACTACAACAGTAAATAAACACAAGACATATATATACTCTATTAGCCACAACACAACCAGGCTTATATTTAATATGCCACAAATTAATCCTGCATAAAAACACCTGCGTGTTTGTTATGCTAGCTCCTCTGCTAGCTCCTAGCTCCATAGAACACGCCAATACAATTCAAACACCTGATCAACACACACAATCACTCAGCCCAAAAGACCGTTTACCTAACCCAAGGTTCATAAAGCTTATATATTTTTAAAAAGTTACGTACGTGACGCGCACATACGGTCAAGTTATTGAATGTTTAGCAGCCAAGGCTGCATACTCACGGTACCTGATATTCAGCTGGGAATGACTACAACAGTAAATAAACACAAGACATATATATACTCTATTAGCCACAACACAACCAGGCTTATATTTAATATGCCACAAATTAATCCTGCATAATAACACCTGCGTGTTTGTTATGCTAGCTCCTAGCTCCTCTGCTAGCTCCTAGCTCCATAGAACACGCCAATACAATTCAAACACCTGATCAACACACACAATCACTCAGCCCAAAAGACCGTTCACCTAACCCAAGGTTCATAAAGCTTATATATTTTTAAACAGTTACGTACGTGACGCGCACGTACGGTACGGTACGTGTTATGCTAGCTCCTAGCTCCTGTGCTAGCTCCTAGCTCCATAGAACACGCCAATACAATTCAAACACATGATCAACACACACAATCACTCAGCCCAAAAGACCGTTCACCTAACCCAAGGTTCATAAAGCTTATATATTTTAAAAAAGTTACGTACATACGCAAAAAAAAGCCAAAGCTGCATACTCACAGTAGCACGTCTGCGTCTTTGTCATCCAAATCAAAGTAATCCTGGTAAGAGTCTGTGTTGTCCCAGTTCTCTACAGGCGTCTGTGTATCCAAATCAAAAGTCCTCCTGGTTAGAGTCTCTGTTATCCGAGTTCTTCCATCTTGACTGCATCTTTCGGGAATGTAAACAAAGAAGCGCCGGCTGTGTACTGTTGTGGCTGACTACGTTCGAAAAATACGTCCATTTCGCACCGACAACTTTCTTCTTTGCTTGCTTAGCTTCCTTCTCCATAATGCAATGAACATGATTGAAACAGATTCACGAACACAGATGTCCAGAATACTGTGGAATTATGAAATGAAAACAGAGCGTTTTCGTATCGACTTCAATGTGGAAGGCATACCCGTGTTCGCCGGGTTACGTCACACGCATACGTCATCCTCAGAGGCGTTTCGAACCGGAAGTTTAGCGGCAAATTTAAAATGTCACTTTATAAGTTAACCCGGCCGTATTGGCATGTGTTATAATGTTAAGATTTCATCATTGATATATAAACTATCAGACTGCGTGGTCGGTAGTAGTGGCTTTCAGTAGGCCTTTAAAACTACTCTTAGAAGTACAATGTATCCCAAAAGTTACTCAAGTAGATGTAATGGAGAAAATGTAGCGTGTTACTACCCACCTCTGCACAGGTGTGCCACAATGAAAGTTTTGCGGGAGCGTGCAGTTGGCATGCTGCCTGAAAAGGAATGTACCCCCAGAGCTGTTTCCCTGTGACTTGAATGTTGATTTGTCTAACATAATTAATCTCCAAAGGCGTGTCAGAGAATTTGGCAGCACGTCCAACCGGCCTCGTGTCAGACCACGTGTAACCACACCAGCCCAGGATAGAAATGTCTGATAATATCGGACTGCCGATATTATTGGCCGATAAATGCTTTAAAATGTAATATCGGAAATTATCGGTATCGGTTTTTAAATTATCGGAATCGGTTTCAAAAAGTAAAATTTATGACCTTTTAAAACACGGACGTAGGGAGAAGTAAAGAGTGCCAATAAACCTTAAAGGCACTGCCTTTGCGTGCCGGCCCGTTCACATAATATCTACGGCTTTTCACACACACAAGTGAATGCCATGCATACTTGGTCAACAGCCATACAGGTCACACTGAGGGTGTCCGTATAAACAACTTTAACACTGTTACAACTATGTGCCACACTGTAAACCCATACCAAACAAGAATGACAAACACATTTCGGGAGAACATCCGTACCGTAACACAACATAAACACAACAGAACAAGTACACAGAACCCCTTGCAGCACTAACTCTTCCGGGACGCTACAATATCCGATACCAAGTCGTTACAGGGTCATACATTGGTCATGTTCAAAGTCCTCATGTGTCCAGGGACATATTTCCTGAGTTTATAAACATCATATGAATTTTTTAAAAACGAAAGAAGATGTTGTGATGCCAAAAAATATTGACGTAATCATAGTAGTATTGACTAGATACGCTCCTGTACTTGGTATCATTACAGTGGACGCAGGTGTAGATCCACCAATGGCGTTTCTTTACATTGTGACGCCGGTGAGCTACGGTGTGTAGTGAAGCATGTTTAGCTATTCCTCGTCCTGCAGGGATGATACTTGTAAGAAACGTACTTTATTTGTCGCCATGTAGGCGAGGATTAGTGTCAGAATAATTGTATCTAAGTTATCACAAAACTTTGTGTTACATTGAGTTCAGCTCGCCCTGCGAGAGGACAAAAGCTGTCTTTTATTCTACCAAGCAAAAGGCTTGTAAAACTCCACTGTGTAGGATGGGGAACAACATGAGGGTGTCGGTTTATTTGATGTATTGTAATCCACAGGAAGATTTTGTCTTTACCCGAGATCTAGGCCTGACTTCCCTCCTTCCCACCTCCTTCCCACCTTTTCTTTGAACTGTTTTACGACCTTTTCTTTGAACTGTTTTGTAACCAAAGGCAGTGGCTGTTTACGACCCCCCTCCCTTAGAAACAGCTGTTGCCATGTAATCAGGAAAGTCCAAATAAAAGAGGAGGCGTACAATTTTTCATCAAAGCGTGGGACGACAATGTTGCCCCTCAATTGAGCTAAATTGAATTCTGTCTCTGTTTAATTCCTTGCTTCTCGTCTTGTTTAATAGATGTCATCAGTGTTTGAACCTGACAATTAGTGATTTAAAAGTAGCTAAAACACTGCTGACTGCAGCTGGACTTTAGCCGCTAGCTAGCTAGCCATGTCTTAAAGCACCGCTTCCTGAGGGCGTTTCAGTGTTATAGCTTCACCTTTATTATTAGTTTTTAAGCCAAAATGCGTCCGTTCTCCCTTTTCTGTCTACACACTGTGTCTGCTTGTAAGTACTCTGTGATTGTGCGCTGCCGAACATGCTCGTCTGCTTGTAAAACCAGCGATGACAAGATGTGACGACGACGGGGGCAAGAGGGGTTGGGGGACCGGAACTTTTTAGAGGCGGTATAGTACCGAATATGATTCATTAGTATCGCGGTACTATACTAATACCGGTATACCGTACAACCCTACCTTACGAGAGTGCTAGATTAACTGAGCGAGTATGTTTTATTGTGTTTATTATGTTTTTTGTTTTGTTTTAAGTTGTGAGCAACAAATTGAGTTTTGAGCTCGCTTCAGATATATCTTCCCCATTAGTTGGCATAGCAAATGTTACAGATTCCTAGCACTAGCTTTGCTTGTGAATGAATAGCCAGACAGAGCCACTTGTTTTTTCCAAAAAACATGATAGAGTGTGTAGCTAGCTAACTTGGTGAAGCAGTTTGAGCATAGCGTTGCTAGTCTGCACCATACTGAACCGGAATGAGTCGATAACGGCAGCCAAGGACGTTAAAATAATATCTTAACAGCAGACATTTACCCATGAAAATATGGAGAAGCCGCTGATGTACGAAGGAAATACCGCTGAAGTTCACTCTCCAAGATACACTACCGTTCGAAAGTTTGGGGTCACATTGAAATGTCCTTATTTTTGAAGGAAAAGCACTGTACTTTTCAATGAAGATAACTTTAAACTACCGTATTTCCTTGAATTGGCGCCGGGAATATAGTATTCGCCTGCCTAGAATTACAGCCGGGTCAAATTCGTTTCGCAAAATAATTAGCGCATGCTTGGCACTTCCGCCGGGTCAAATATGAGTCATTAAATGACTCCCGCCTCCTGGTGGTAGAGGGCGCTAGTGATCCTTCTTGCGACTACCAGTACTGCAGGAGACAGGTACTGCAGAAGAAGACAACAAGCAGCAAGCATGCAGCAATTGTTTGCTTGCACTTTTACCATGGAGGATTACATATCTAAAATAAAACCGTTTTCTAAACTGGACTTTCAATCGAAGCAGGAGGTAATAATTAAAGGAATATCTCCAGAGACTTTTAAAATTGAAGAAAGATGAGAAAGACTGCCTTTGATCAGAAGCAGCTGCACATGGACCCATTTACAAGTAAAGGTAAGATCATAATAACGTTTTTTTTTATTAAATGTGCTTTTCATGATAAGGTATGCGCCGGAGTGAGAAGAGGTTTTAAAATAATTAGAGCATGCTTGCTCATTCCGCATGGTTTTGGTAACCGCAGGAGTGAGAAGAGGTTTTAAATTAATTAGCGCCCCTGCGGCTATTCAAGGAAATACGGTAGTCTTAACTTTAAAGAAATACACTCCATACATTGCTAATGTGGTAAATGACTATTCTAGCTGCAAATGTCTGGTTTTTGGTGCAATATCTACATAGGTGTATAGAGGCCCATTTCCAGCAACTATCACTCCAGTGTTCTAATGGTACAATGTGTTTGCTCATTGGCTCAGAAGGCTAATTGATGATTAGAAAACCCTTGTGCAATCATGTTCACACATCTGAAAACAGTTTAGCTCGTTACAGAAGCTACAAAACTGACCTTCCTTTGAGTAGATTGAGTTTCTGGAGCATCACATTTGTGGGGTCAATTAAACGCTCAAAATGGCCAGAAAAAGAGAACTTTCATCTGAAACTCGACAGTCTATTCTTGTTCTTAGAAATGAAGGCTATTCCACAAAATTGTTTGGGTGACCCCAAACTTTTGAACGGCAGTGTACATATTGTACATTATTATTACATGACTTTATAAAACTACTGTACTTGTTTGTACATACTATTGCAATGTTTTTCATACAAAATGTACTATCTAAGAGTTTGTTTTTCTTTTTAAAAGACATGTTACATGTTAAAGTTGTGAGGTTTTGGGGGCTGAAGCATCGACTTAATAGATTTGATGTCATTTCAATGATAAACAATGATTTTATATATGGCTATTTTGGGTTACAAAACAATTAGACTTGTATGTCCAGACACCACTGTAGATAACAAATAACAATTACATTTAAATTTTTACAATAAGCGTACGAATAATAAAAGCAAATGTCATTGTTAGTTTATGCAAATAATTACCAATGATGTTGTCCATGCTTTGAGCTTTCTTCTCTTCTTTCTGTTGCACATTGTGAGGCGAGAGTAACTCCTGAGAGGCTGAGCGAGCAGTAACAAAATAATTCTTCTTCCTCCTCGAAGACGTTCCTCTCAATGCTGGTAAACAAAACTCACTCCATTAACAACGTAAATGTTAGAATGTTTTTAGTCATTTCAAAGAAAGCAAAATGACTTACTTTGCATGCGTTTGAATACCACCGTCCCCATGAACTTCAGAAACCTGTCGGCATAAAAACTGGGCCTGTGAACCGAAACCGTGTCCTGAAAATCAAAACAGACTTGTCAAATATACACACACAAAACACAAAATAAAAAATAAACAAAACACACAGAATAAACAAAATACACATAACACAAAAAACATAAAATACATGTTATTTTATATGTTATACAGCTGCTCAGTGGCCTTGTGGTTAGAGTGTCCGCCCTGAGCCTTGAAGGTTGTGACTTCAAACCCCGGCCGAGTCATACCAAAGACTATAAAAATGGGACCCGTTGGAATTGGGAGTTAAATCACCAAATGATTCCTGAGCGCGGCCACCGCTGCTACTCACTGCTCCCCTCACCTCCCAGGGGGTGAACATGGGGATGGGTCAAATGCAGAGGATAATTTCACCACCCCTAGTGTGTGTGTGACAATCGTTGGGACTTAAACTTTTATACACGCAATAAAAATGTTACAATAAACACACACAATACACAAACTACAGAAAACACACACAACAAACAAAATATACATTTTACGCAAAATACACAAACTCCACAAAACAACAGAAAATACAGAAAACAAAAAATACACAAAACACATTGAAAATACAATACAAAATACAAATGTAATGTTTCTTACCCCATCATGTAGAAGGGCTTTCCAGGAATGTTCCACCTTCTTAATAAACCTGACAATAAACATATGATTATCTCACCATTTACACACAAAAATCAAAAATATACTGCCAAAGTATGTTATTATAAAATATTGATATATTCTACAGTATTAAAATTATATATATATGCAGTATATATATATATATATATATATATATATATATATATATATAGTACAGTATTAAAATATACAAGGGCACCGATGCATGCTACAGTGTTAAAAATGTACTGGAGTACTGATATAAAGTACACTACAATAGTGCAGTAGTGTATTGATGTATACTATAGTATGTAACTTTTAACTTGTCAACCTGTAGGACTGAAGGATGTCAATTATTCCCAGAAAGATGAGGAGTTTTTCATCTCTATGTTTGGCAGGAATTCCACCCAATCTGAAAAGAAAAGTATATTCAACATAATTTGCTTATGGAATGAAGCGAAATAAGTAAATCTAAAATCTGTTTACATTTTTTTTCTCCTCCTGTAAATCATATTACCATAAGAGGAAAATTAATTTATTAAAAACCGCTCACGTGTCGTCATCTTTCACTATTGCTGGGTCTTTCACGGTCCCCTGGATGGACTCCAGGGCGGTGGAGTAGAGGACTTTTTGACCTTTCCTACTGTCGAGTCTGCTCTCCCTACTGAACACTTTCTTATCCAAAACGTGGATTCCCAGCAAAAGACTGTAGTCCATGATCTTGAAGCTCTCTAGAACCTACAAGAACAAAGACTTTGTTATTCATTAATGTGAATGTTGTGTTTGTTTCCCCACAGCGGACGATACCACAGCGTTTTGTTCAGGAGAGAACACACAGAAGCTAATACAAATAATAACAGAAGAAATGAAGATGGTTTGACAAAAACAGACTATCCTTAAAACTCAGTAAAACTGAAATAATGCTATTCGGTAACAGTAGAAGGGAAAGTCAAACACAAATACAAATAGATGGAATAGAGTAAATTAAACCAAATTTATATGTATAATGATTGATGATAAAATGAACGGGAAAACTCATATAAACAATATACAACATAAAGTGGAAAGAATGACGTCAATAATGAATAAAGCAAAACAGACCAAAAATCACTCCATATTCTCTACTGCTCACTAGTGTTAGCATATCTGAGTTATTGTGCAGAAATATGAGAAATAACTACAAAAGTACACTTCATTCATTAACTGTGTTACAAAAAAGATCAGTTAGAATAATACACAATGTTGGATATAGAGAACATACCAACCCTTTATTCATTGAGCCAAAAATACTAAATTTCCACAACATAGTGAATTTGCAAACAGCTAAAATTATGCACAAAGAAAACTACAATCTACTACCCAAGAATGTAAAACTATTATTCTCAACAAAAGAGGAGAAATATAATCTTGGGAGAAAAATGTTGAAAACATTTGTACGCACGTACAACACTTAAGACCTTCAGTATATATGTATGTGGAATTAAATTATGGAATGGATTAAGCAAAGCAATCAAACAATGTACTAATATGATCCACTTCAAGAAACTCTTCAAACCTAAAGTGTTTACAAAGTACAAAGAAAAAGAACCATGATAAACATTCTGCATTTATTTCATCCATCCATTCATTTTCTAGATAATCTTATTTATCTCACCTTGTGAAATATAACTTACTTCACTAATTACCGGTAGTTATTTTTAATGTTATTACTTATGGAGAATATTGTGTATAAATTGAGAACAGGAAGTGAACAAAAGAGTTAGTTTAAGGATGAGATTAAATACGCTCTGCTTCTTCCTACTCCTTTTCGAATATGTTGAATAGAGAAACTGGAAATAGTTTTATGTTGTATGCATGCATGTTCGAAATAAACTCAAACTCAACTCAACAGTCTGTAATTCAGAACTTTGTAATACCTTCTGGCCTGACATGAGCAGGTCCACATGAAGGCGTATTAAGTACGTACCAAAGTACAAGTACAAGCTCACACCAATCCTTCAGGCCACGTCGGGATATCACAGAACTGAACAAAGACTTCTTTGAGAACTCTCACCTAATACCAAGTCAGATGCTTCTGATCATTCGGTGGTTACGTCTACCAGGTCTTAATCCTCCATTAAGTGGCACCGGTTACGTCACACCAGTGAAATAGAATAAAGCTTAGTAAACATGAAAATATTAAAGTAACATACCCTGCAATCTCTCTGCAGAGTCTTCATTAGGGCGTTGTAGGTCTCCGCATCAAAGAACAAGCCTTCGTGTATCTCCTGGAAGTCCAAGTCTTTGAATGTGGGCGAAGACTTAATGCGTTCTTTTTGTGAGGCGCGGCGTTTGTACGACGAACCCTTCAGGTCGTACTTGTAGTGCATCTCGATGGCGCGTGGCAGCACGTTATTCATCACGACCACACGGACAGTGAAACCAGCCCACTGGATGCAGTAAAGGCCATAAAACTTTGGCAACAAAGTTCTTGGGTTCTGGTTCAGGTTCTACAGTTGACAAAGCAAACATAATTTGACATAAGACATGAATTCAGTTTGGAAGAAAAAAAATCTTGCACAATCCAAAAATTATTAGCTTTTTTTAAATAACAGCTCTGTGACATGAAAGTAATAAACACCACAAGGTCAAGAATGAACAGAGTTGGTTTGCTGAGCAACCAGCGCAGATTTATACAACAAAGCCGTCTTTTTTTGCATTATTGTTGCGCTTTGCTTGATTGTAAAAGATGTCGATCGAGGAGATGGTCCAGGAAGTAAAAGGGAGCGAAGTTCATATGTTCTTAATATTCAATGTTTTATCATTTATAGCTAATATTGTATATCACACATTCTTTATTTTCATGTAAATGTCTATTTCAGTAAAAAAAAAACCTGTAAAATTCCATTCAATTTTTTAGGTGGTCTCTCGTTTTTGCATTCTATCAGACGTTATTGTTTGAGTATTTATAGTAGTGTTCCTGGCAAAGGGGACCTAAGCAAACATACTGTACAGCATATTTTACATTTTAAAAACAACACTTAATTAGGGGGTGGACAGAGCCACCACAGTATTGATACCAAGCGGAGGAGTATCAGTATCAGATTGATACTAGTAATCTCTTCTATGTGCTATGCTGTGCCATTCCCAAAAGTCAAAATGATCAGTATCACTATTTCTGTCCGACAATGCAATTATTAAAATGTTTTATCTCTAACAATTAATATTAATGTATTATTTAAATAATATATATATATATATATATATATATATATATATATATACTACCGTTAAAAAGTTTGGGGTCACATTGAAATGTCCTTATTTTTGAAGGAAAAGCACTGTACTTTTCAATGAAGATAACTTTAAACTAGTCTTAACTTTAAAGAAATACACTCCATACATTGCTAATGTGGTAAATGACTATTCTAGCTGCAAATGTCTGGTTTTTGGTGCAATATCTACATAGGTGTATAGAGGCCCATTTCCAGCAACTATCACTCCAGTGTTCTAATGGTACAATGTGTTTGCTCATTGGCTCAGAAGGCTAATTGATGATTAGAAAACCCTTGTGCAATCATGTTCACACATCTGAAAACAGTTTAGCTCGTTACAGAAGCTACAAAACTGACCTTCCTTTGAGCAGATTGAGTTTCTGGAGCATCACATTTGTGGGGTCAATTAAACGCTCAAAATGGCCAGAAAAAGAGAACTTTCATCTGAAACTCGACAGTCTATTCTTGTTCTTAGAAATGAAGGCTATTCCACAAAATTGTTTGGGTGACCCCAAACTTTTGAACGGTATATATATATATATATATATATATATATATATATATATATATATATATACAGTAGTCCTCAATTACAGAATGATTAGCAGGCTGAATATTACACTTCATTAATAAATACCGAAGGTTAAAACATTGCCATGCAGCAATATGAAGACCATTACCTTGTACAACATGTAATGTACAGAATATCAAAAGCATTTATTCAGGTAGAAATATCCCACATTACATTACCAAACATCTTTGACAATCCAAGCTTGATCGTAACAATCCACATTTTGTTTTATTAATGTGTGAAACTAATATCTAAACATGGTGTAGTTCCCCATCTGAATGCAAGTGCTCCTAAAGCAGGAATACAAATTCTGTTTTCCAACAAAATACAAAATCTGGCAAGACAACAAACGCACTGCAGATGTATGTTTTTTTTTAAAATTTTCATTAAAGGCGTGTTTGTCCTTTTCGTTTGAGCTGTTTAAAAAAAGCATAATGTTTAAAAACACATTTCATTAAAGCAAGTTAATTGTCCAGTCATGGTGTTAAAACTTAAAAATGATCGGTCTTGGGTATACACTTATTAATGATGAAAATTTAAATCTATCTGCGATTAATCGTGATTAAGTTTGACTTAACTATAAAGAAAATGCTCCAGGAAGTAAAAGGGAGCGAAGTTCATAAGCTCTTAATATTCAATGTTTTATCATTTATAGCTAATATTGCATATCACACATTCTTTATTTTCATGTAAATGTCTATTTCAGTAAAAAATCAACTGTAAAATTCCATTCCATTTTTTGAGGTGGTCTCTCGTTTTTAGAATTCTATCGGACGTTATTGTTTGAGTTTTTGTAGTAGTGTTCCTGGAAAAAGGGACCTAAGCAAACATACTTTACATACAACCATATTTTACATCGTATTAATAATCCCGATGTTTTTTTACATCTTATTACTAATCCCGATGTTTTGAATTGAATTGATTTCAATTCATTTCAAAGGGTAACGTTGATTTGGGATTAATGTTACGAGCTCAGTCGTGGAACGAAATGTGCCGGTAAGTTGAGGCACTACTGTACTTATGTTCATATTGCGTACAAATTAACGTTTTTGTGTGTTTCACGATGCAAGGGAATACATAAAGCAGGTAAATAATTGTCACCATGTAGTATCCAGCAAGAAGCTTCTGTAGGAACTCTGCTTCTTTAGGCTGCACAGTCTTGATGATGAACTCATCATCACTGGTAAGGTAGAACCAGGAGCTGCTGGCACCAGGGTTGGTCAGCTCGATTAGAGGCTCCTTACACATGGAGTACTGAAAATCACAAAAAACCTCATGTGTGATAATGTCATGATCGCAGTAACACACACAACGCACCAAGTAGTCGTCTGCTTTGATTCCGAAAAGCTCTCTGAAGTAGCGGAATGCCAGTGGTGCGTATGTTTTCAGGTGGAAGTCTGAGTAGTGATGTGCTGGAGTCAAACTGCTGCCTTCGCTGTAGACAAGAAAAAAATATATTTTTGTTGTTGTCTACCCACTAAAGTGAAGGTACTTGAAATGGGACCTTGGCAAGAAGACACTCTCCACCAGAGAAAAGTCTTGCATGAGAACATCTCTGTCAGGTTTGGAGCTGAGGTTTCCCACAGCATAGCTAATGGCCAGCTGGATGGCACCTTTCAGAGTAGCAGCTGTGGGCTGAAAGAAGCACAACAATAGAAACATGTGAAAATCATTTTAATCTGCATTTAAGCAGGAAGTTATTATGCACAATTTAGCACAATATGATCATACTGTACTCTAGTGTTTTTCAACCACTAGTGTGGCGTGAGATACAGTCTGGTGTGCCGTGGGAGATTATCCAGTTTCACCTATTTGGGTTGAAGATATTTTTTGCAAACCAGTAATTATAGTCTGCAAATTATGTGTTGTTGTTGACTGTCGGTGCTGTCTAGAGCTCGGCAGAATAACCGTGCAATACTCTTTCATATCAGTAGGTGGCAGCCGCAAGGTAATTGCTTTGTAGATGTCGGAAACAGCGGGAGGCACTGTACAGGTAAAAAGATGTCTAATGCTTAAACCAAAAAAAAAAGGTGAGTGCCGCTAAAAAAAGGCATTGAAGCTTAGGGAAGGCGATGCAGAAAAAAATTAAAACTGAACTGGCTACAAAGTAAACAAAAACAGAATGCTGGAGGACAGCAAAGACTTACTGGCAAAGACGGCGTCCACAAAGTACAACAAAGAAGGATAAAAACAACTGATATATTCTTGATTGGTAAAACAAAGTAGATGCGGGAAATATCGCTCAAAGGAAGACATGAAACTGCTATGGGAAAATACCAAAAAAAAGAGAAAAAGCCACCAAAATAGGAGCGCAAGACAAGAACTAAAACACTACACACAGGAAAACAACTCAAAATAAGTCACGGCGTAATGTGACAGGTTGTGACAGTACACCTACTTTGAGACAAGAGCTACATTGATGCATGGTTGGTTATGGTTTAAAGTCATAGCCAACAATTGCGACAACGACTTTTTACTGTCAACTGAGTTTCGTTTTTTAATGATTTCTGCTGGTGGTGTGCCTCCGGATTTTTTCAACGCAGAAAATGTGCCTTGGCTCAAAAAAGGTTGAAAAACACTGCTGTACTCAGCCTTGATTGCCAGTGTCTAGTTAAAGATGTGTATTATTGCAGTCTTGACAGTTCAACATGTTTATTGTTGTCAGCATTAAGCAACATATACTGTAATTGTGTGAATGCTTTGGAGCATTCACACATATGGTTTTCTACACCAAAATAAATGTATTTATTGTATGAATGCTCCAGAGCATTCACACATATGTTTTTTTCTTCTTCTTCTTCTTCTTCTCCAGATTTTGGCGTGCTGTACCTTCCACATTTTTCATCTGATTCAAACGGTTCCAACTTCAAGCTGTTCAGCCTATTCGGGAATCGCAGGCTTTCCCTTGACAAATTCCAAAAGTTCTCAGATTTCTCAGAATTCCAGGTTTTCCGGGACATTTTTCCCATTCAAAATTAATTGGCCATTTTTCAAACTTCCACCATTTCCACATTTTTCGACCAATTCAAACCATTCCACCTTCAACACATTCCACCATTCTGGAAATTCAAACAACCCTTTTTCCAAGTTCAAAAAACATTCCAGGATTTTATAGAATTCCTGGTTTTCCAAAGCCCTATTTCCACCTTTTTTTCTGGCGACTACTCCTTCCTCAGTTTTCAATGCATTATGAACCGTTCCACCGTCAAAACATTCCTGTTAATCCGGACAAAAAACAAAGTTGTTTTTTGAACTGGAAAAATTCCCGGTTTTCCCGAAATTCCAGGAATTCCTCAATACAATTTCTCAATTCAAAATGTTACTACTTCAAGATTTTTTGACCAAATTAAAAAATTCCAACCATTCCACTTTCAACACACTCCACCATTCTGGAAATTCAAACTACCCTTTTTCCAAGTTCCAAAGAATTCCAGGATTTTCCAGAATTCTTGGTTTTCCAAAGCCCTATTTCCATCCTTTTTTCTGGCGACTACTCCTTCACACATTTTTCAACGCATTTCAACCGTTTCACTGTCAAAACATTCCTCTTAATCAGGACAAAAACCGAAGTTGTTTTTTGAAGAAAATTCCCGGTTTTCCCGAAATTCCTAAATACCATTTCTCAATTCAACATGTTACTACTTCAACATTTCTCGACCAATTTGGAAAGATTCCAACACTAATCATTTCAACTCATTCAGACCATTCAAGTTTTTTTTTACTATTTTCCCTAAATTTCCCACTTTTCCCAAAATTCCCAACTTTTTGGGAAATTCCCATTAAAATCAATGGGACATTCTTCAAAGTTCCACAACTCCCACATTTTTCATCTAATTCAAACTGTTCCAACTTAAAAATGTTCAGCCTGTTCAGGAATTCTGTGCTCTACTTCAACAATTCTAAAAGAATTCCAGGATGTCAGTTCAACTTCAGCAATGGAGCATTCACACACAATTCCTTCAGGAATTGCCTCATCTAGTATTAAATATGTCTTTCACGTGTAAAGCCGTGGAAATTAAAAGTGAGGATTATTATATTTGTATATTTTAACAAAGTTCTGCAATTTTCAATCCAACTTTATTTAAAAATCACCTCAAAACAAACACAAAGCACCAAAGTGCTGTACAGAGACCTTACCTGTATACAATACACTTTTAAAATACAATTAAAAACAGTCAGAAAAATTGCATATCGTCTTCAAATTATTATTATTTGAAATATTTTATCCTGGTAGTAGAATTCAGGGAATTGTTGCTTAATTCTTGGGTCATGTTTAGTTGGATATTAGTTCTCTTACCTTTTTAATATTCTTTGACAGCTTGAAGCCTGGACTTGCCCTTTTTACTTTGGTTGTGTTGGAGGCTGACATCGTTTGCACAGATCGATATTTTACAAGAAGGAAGTGTGAATGTTGTTCCTGGATGAGCTTCCTGTTTGCCTAATGATGCTATTATTTAGCAAGAACAGACATTACTGCATTGTCCTTGTCCACCATCTCTGTAGAGGAAAGAACACAGCATGTTAATATTTACACAAAAGTGATGTTTCCTTTATGATCCAATAACAAGTCCACACTGTAAGTACTTATAAAAAAGTTCTTACAAATTCTGCAGAGCCTCAGTCCTTGGCAAAGTTTTCCGTGTTCTGAGAGTTCTTCAGCATTTCAGTGAGTCTTAAGCTCACAAATCCATCCTGATCCCTGTTGAGAAGGATTGCAAAAAAATGTGCTGAACAAATCCTGCTGTTTTATAACAAAATACAGAGGAAAAACAACACTTAATTAGGGGGTGGACAGAGCCAGCACAGTATTGATACCAAGCGCAGTCTCAGTATCAGATTGATATTAGTAATCTCTTCTACGTGCTATGCTGTGCCACCCCCAAAAGACAAAATGATCAGTATCGCTATTTCTGTCAGACTTACTTATAATGAATGTAATTTTAAAATCACACACACACACATATATATATATATATATATATATATATATATATATATATATATATATATATATATATATATATATATATATATATATATATATATATATATATATATATATATATACAGTAGTCCTCAATTACAGAATGATTAGCAGGATGAATATTACATTTCATAAATGGGTGTTGTTGATAAATGGCTTTGGCTTTGCTTAGTAGAGTTTTAACTTGCACTTACAGATGTAGCGACCAACTGTAGTTACTGACAGTGGTTTTTTGAAGTGTTCCTGAGCCCATGTGGTGATATCCTTTACACACTGATGTCGCTTTTTGATACTGTACTGGCTGAGGGATCGAAGGTCTGTAATATCATCGCTTACGCGCAGTGATTTGTCCAGATTCTCTGAACCTTTTGATGATATTATTGAACTTAGATGGTGAAATCCCTAAATTTCTTGCAATAGCTGGTTGAGAAATGTTGTTCTTAAACTTTTGGACAATTTGCTCACGCATGTGTTTACAAAGTGGTGACCCTCGCCCCCATCCTTGTTTGTTAATGACTGAACATTTCATGGAAGCTGCTTTTATACCCAATCATGGCATCCACCTGTTCCCAATTAGCCTGGTCACCTGTGGGATGTTCCAAATAAGTGTTTGATGAGCATTCCTCAACTTTTGCCACTTGTGCCAGCTTTTTTGAAACATGTTACAGGCATCAAATTCCAAATGAGCTAATATTTGCAAAAAAATAACAACATTTTATAGTTTGAACGTTGAGTATCTTGTCTCTGCAGTCTATTCAATTGAATATAGGTTGAAAAGGATTTGCAAATCAATGTATTCTGTTTTTATTTTTACAATTTACACAATGTGCCAACTGCACTGGTTTTGGGTTTTGTAAATAAAGAAGGTTAAAACATTGCCATGCAGCAATATGAAGACCATTACCTTGTACAACATGTAATGTACGGAATATCAGAAGCATTTATTCAGGTAGAAATATCACACATTAAATTATCAAACATCTTTGACAATCCAAGCGTGATCGTAACAATCCACATTTTGTTTTATTCATGTGTGAAACTGGTATCTAAACATGGTGCAGTTCCTCATCTGAATGCAAGTGCTCCTAAAGCAGGAATACAAATTATGTTTTCCAACCAAATACACAATCTGGCTAGACAACAAACACACTGCAGGTGTTTTTTTTTAATTAAAATTTTCAATAAAAGCAAGTTTGTCCTTTTCGCCTTTTATCCAAGTTGACTTCATCAGCTCATGCTCATAGACTGGTCAGATTTAGTCTGGTAGCTGGTGCCAAAACCCCAACTATTTATACTTCAACACAAGGAGGGTGCGCCTTGGCAAGGATGGTTCTGCCCTATTGTCGGGAAAAAACTGTTGAGATGCAAAACAGCAACCCTTTTGTCAATGCCAACGACAGTCATTAAAGTGGAATTTCCCCTTGTTAGCATTTAGATATTGGCAAGATAGAGCCCTCTTGGCATTCGCGTATATGTTGCAAGAAGCCCCTTTTATGCCAGTGTGTACATTTTACATGAAATATTCAAATTACCACCTGTTTATTAATAAGCAACAAGAAGCCTCATTTGTGTCAGCTAATTTTGTTCAAAGAATGTACTCTAGGCTCAAAAAAAATCTCACTCACAGTATTTACATGTCATGTATTTACTGTCAGTAACACCTTCTTAAAACATTATCATTTGCAAGTAGAACTTGAGAAGCACTACGGTAGAGCTCAGAACTCTGCCAGGTCCGATCTCTAAATAGTAAATAATCCTTTCAACAAATCATGAATCCAAAAAATGATCGGGATGAGCCCTCTAATGTAATCACTTGTTCCTTATCCAATTTCTGGGATTTTCTGAAAGTTTCAACAAAACCTGACGATAACCTTTTGACACATGTTGCTAACGATCTAACTAACTAACCAACTTTAGCCTTTAATTGGGTCTACTATTCCTTTTTAAGTATGGAAAGTACAGTCATTTTGTCGTTATACAGTAATTATTATTTAAATATTATTGGACCACATTATTATTATTTTGAAGTAACGCATGCGTTTAATTTAGTAATTTATTTTATTTATCCTACACTTTAGTTACTACTAGTATTGTCCCGATACCAAGATGTATTTCGATACTTTTATATACTTTTCGATACTTTTCTAAATAAATGGACCACAAAAAATAGCATTATTGGCTTTATTTTAACATCAATATTTTAACAACAACATAATCTTAGGGTACATTAAACATATGTTTCTTATTGCAAGTTTGTCCTTAAATAAAATAATGAACATACAAGACGTGTCTTTTATTAGTAAGTAAGCAAACAAAGGCTACTAATTTAGTCTGCTGACATATGCAGTATGCAGTAACATATTGTGTCATTTTCCAGTCTATTATTTTGTCAGCATCATTAAGGACAAGTAGTAGAAAATGAATTATTAATCAACTTGTTCATTTACTGTTAATATCTGCTTACTTTCTCTTTTAACATGTTCTATCTACACTTCTGTTCAAATGCAATAATCACTTTTTGGGTTAGGGTTTTGGATGATACCACACATTTAGGTATCAATCCGATACCAAGTAGTAACAGGATCATACATTGGTCATATTCAAAGTCCTCATGTGTCCAGGTTAGTGTTGTAACGATACCAATATTTTGGTACCGGTACCGGTACTAAAATTATTTCGATACTTTTCGGTACTTTTCTATATAAAGGGGACCACAAAAAAATTGCATTATTGGATTTATTTTAACAAAAAATCTCAGGGTACATTAAACATATGTTTATTATTGCTGTAAAGTCCTTAAATAAAATAGTGAACATAGAAAACAACTTGTCTTTTAGTTTCTAATTTAGTCTGCTGACGTATGCAGTAACACAAACCTGGGCAAATTAAGGCCCGGGGGCCACATGCGGCCCGTTGAGCTTTTCAATCTGGCCCGCCGGACATTCCCAAATAATTGTTTTAGATGTTAAGATGGAAAGTGTAACTGCCATTACGATGTGCAGTCATGTTTTCTAATGACCGTAAGTCTTCAACTATACTAAGTCTTTCAATGCTTGGAATCTGCATCATATACTAGTTACTATGGTCATCTAATTAGTTACTATGGTAATGTAATTACTTACTATGGTCACTATGAGGTATCTCAGATTGTAGGTGGGTTTTTTTTCACTATGTTTGTTGCATTTTGGTTGTGTTTTGGTTGATTGTAAAATATGTTGTCAATATTCAGTGTTTTATCTCATAGTTAATATTGTATATCCCACATTCTTTAATTTTCATGTACATTCTGGGTGTCTCATTCAGTAAAAACATTTCTAATTCCATTCCGTTTTTTAAGGCGATCTGTCACAATGTTTTTAGCTTTCAATCATTATTGTGAGGTTTTGTATTAGTGTTCCTAAAAATAGATATACTGGCCCCCAGACACACTTTTTTATCTAAATCTGGCCCCCCGAGTAAAATAATTGCCCAGGCCTGCAGTAACATATTGTGTCATTTTCCATTCTATTATTTTGTCAACATTATTAAGGACAAGTGGTAGAAAATGGATTATTAATCTACTTGTTCATTTATTGTTAATATCTGCTTACTTTCTCTTTTAACATGTTTTGTCTACACTTCTGTTCAAATGTAATAATCACTTATTCTTCTTCTGTTTGGATGCTTTACATTAGTTTTGGATGATACCACAAATTTGGGTATAAATCCGATACCAAGTCGTTACAGGATCATACATTGGTCATATTCAAAGTCCTCATGTGTCCAGGGACATATTTCCTGAGTTTCTAAACATAACACAAAAAAAAAGAAAAAAATGAAAGACAATGTTGTGATGCCAAAAAATATCGATGTTATCATTGTAGTATCCACTAGATACGCTCCTGTACTTGGTATCATTACAGTGGATTTTAGGTGTAAATCTACCAATGGCAGACCGGTACATTTTAGAGGCGGTACAGTACCGAATATGATTAATTAGTATACTATATACTATATATATATATATATATATATATATATATATATATATATATATATATATACTATATATACTATATATACTATACTAATACCGGTATACCTTACAACCTTAGTTACTACTCTACCTGTTGTTTCCGTATCCCTGAATAGGGGATGGATGAGAGTTTGAGAAAGAAAAAGAGAGCGCGAGGCAAACGAAATGTGTTTGGATGTGTTGCTGTGTTGTGGAGCTTGAATAAAGTGGAGTGGTGCTTGTCCTGCCGTTATAGTGATTTTAGCAAGGAAGACAACAAAACTAGTATCATCCAAAAAAACTAAACTGTGAACCGCTTTTAACCCCTCAGCCTCAGATACTGGTAAGAAACAAAATATTAGGGTTACAATACTAACTAACAAACCCCAGTGGCGGAGGTAATTATGTTATTTTTAGAATTGTGGATGGTGTTTTTGTGGTCTGTGTCTGAAAAATTAAAATCAATATCAGGTCCTCAGTCAGCAAACTACACAAATTGTGATGACCTCTGTGACAGGTTGTGGACTTGTGTGTTTCTTCACCCACGTCTGTTCCTGAGCGCTTACTCCCACACCTGTTCCTCATTGGCAACTGGGACACACCTGTTCCTGGTTGCCAATCAGGCTCCTACAAAGCATGACAGCCCTGCCCTTTATTCAAGGCTGGATCATTGTCTCCTGTTGGGTGTTGCTGGTTGGTGCTGCTCTACCCAGACAGTGCATATGGTTTTGTGTCTTATGCATTTGCTATTTCTTATTAGATCTTTTACTTGCATTCCAACTGCTGTTCTCTGCATCTTGGTCACTGTTCTCCAAATGTCTTCTGGAGGAGAACAAACTACTGTTTCGCTAATATGTGACTGGCTAGTGCATGAACAGGACAGGATGTGCATGAACACAGGAGGAAGATGAATGCAAACAAACCCAAAATTCATCAAACACCAAGTTCAAAACGGATATGTGATAATTATTTATTGTTACCAAATTCTAGTGAAAAAGACGTGTTAGTTTAAATCTTATTAATCAACCATGGTTTTACACCAAATTATTAAATTCATGATTTTCTGTTTACAAAGACCTAACCAGGGGTCACCAACCTGCGGCTCTTGAGCCCCATGCGGCTCTTTAGTGTCGCCCTAGTGGCTCCCTGGAGCATTTTTAAAAAATGATTGAAAATAGAAAAATACAAACAAACGCAACAGTTTGTTTACATGTAAAATCTTCCACTCCTTTGTCTCATTTTGTCCACCAAATGTTTTATGCTGTGTGTGAATGCACAAAGGTGCACTTTGTTGATGTTATTGACGTGTGTGGAGTGCTAATCAGGCATATTTGGTCAGTGCATGACTGTAAGATAATCAATGCTAACATGCTATTTAGGCTAGCTGTATGTACATATTGCATCATTATGCACATACCAAAGACTATAAAAATGGGACCCATAACCTCCCTGCTTGGCACTCAGCAACAAAGGGTTGGAGTTGGGGGTTAAATCACCAAAATGATTCCCGGGCGCGGCGCCGCTGCTGCCCACTGCTCCCCAAGGGGATGGGACAAATGCAGAGGACACATTTCACCACATCTAGTGTGTGTGTGACAATCATTGGTACTTTAATCTTTAATCTTAATTTTGTAGGTATATTTGAGCTCATTTAATATCCTTTACTTTAATCCTCTTGGTATATAATTTATATTTGCATGTCTCATGACACATTATCTGTATGTAATATTGGCCGCATTTCAGATAGTTGTTTGTGTGCCATGTTGTTCCAGACCATAGCTAACGTTACCTAACTTGCCAAAGATTGTAATAAATCTATTAAAAGAAGACAGCCTGCCGTTTCCTTTTAACTTGGACACACACATCTACAGGTATACCTTTTGGCCATTAAAAGCCAGTAATTTCCAGGAGTTATCTCACCTTCTGAGTAGCCTCTTGATTTACTAATGGTTTCTAATGTTGTAAAAATGTGTAGAATAAATATTAAATATCAACATTTCTGTCAACGAAGATTTGCGTCAGCCTGCGACACTTAGTCATTTTGATAGTAGGCTATTATAGCTACTATAGACACTTATGTCATGTGTTGCCTTCATTATAACACATATAAACGGCTTTTAATTTTTTGCGGCTCCAGACAGATTTGTTTTTTTGTATTTTTGGTCCAATATGGCTCTTTCAACGTTTTGGGTTGCCGACCCCTGACCTAACCGATGAAAATTAAATACATATACACACAAAATAAATAATGTTCACTGGAACACACTCATCTCGACACCCCTTGGACTGGCTTCCTGACGTCGACATAAGTGGTTGTCGACATAAGTGGTTGTCGACATACGTGGTTGTTGACATAAGTGGTTGTCAACCCAGCTGTAATCAGAATCAAAACTAGCCTTTGATTCATTTGTGAATTTCTCCAGAGATATATGAATTAAGGATTTTTTTTAAACTTTTCCTCCATGTATGCATATTTTTTATTTGGATTGTCTCTTGTGTTTTCATATATATATATATATTGTTTGTTTGTTTGTTCATATTGTAGTGAGATATTTGTATATGAATTCATCACAACTGGACTGTTCCGGTTGTCTTAGAACACGAGTGTCAAAGTCAAGGCCCGTGGGTCAGATCCGGCCCACGAATGAATTATCTACGGCCCCCGGGATGATATTTGATTAGTATTAGAACCGGCCCGCAGGCCACAGCCGCCTGCTGCTGTTTTGCACGCACCAATACTCCATCAGTGTTGGCGCAAAGAACTTTCGAAATGGGGTCCCAGGGACCCCATCAAGTCATAAAAATGGGGTCCCACAGTAACTTTTTGGGGTCCCACTTTTTTGTAACTGTTTTGAAAACAAATGATAAATGCATGTATTATCCTGTTATATCTCACATTTTTATATTGTGTTTTGGAAAAATGTTGTCAAACGTTACTTAATTCATTAAAACAAATAATATTTTATGCATATGTAGATTTATTCCGTTATAAAAATTCATTCAATTTTTTCTTTCTTTACCACCGGTATTTTTTTCTATATATTTATTGTAATATTTTCGGAATGTGTTTGTTGTATTTTTGGCCAAAGTAAGACAAAGAAAACAATCTGAAGTTGTCTTTATTTTTTAGTTTTAATGCCATCATTTTAATAGTCCGGCCCGCGTGTGCACAGATTTTCCTCCATGCGGTCCCTGAGCTAAAATGAGTTTGACACCCCTGATTTACAAGATGTTTGTCCTCTCATCCAAGAAGGTTTCAGCAGTTCATGCGTACATACTTAAGAGCTGGAATCTGAGAGGATGGTGCAGGATCTAAAGTATTTGTCCTCTTCAAGAGGGGATAAGGATGGTTTCACTCTATTGCGGTTCAAAAAAATTACCGCTGTTAAGGTTTATGGTTTCAGGTGCACCTTTGACCACTGATAAACCGAATGGAATGCTCATGAAGGTGATTCCATCTTAACAACTGTTGTTGTGCTGGCACAGGTCTCACTTCATTGTTATCTCAACAACTGTCGTTTTGTACCTGTTAGAATAATTATGTACATATTATTACACAACTCTTATGCTTAAGGGCCGTTGCTATAGTTATTATCAATTGTGCTGAAGTTGTACTTTTCTATCTGTGCAAAGGGACAGCTGGCAATCCAAAAGATTGCCAGTCGTCTCGTATCAGTGTTGTGTCCAGATTCGGCCTGCTGACTGCCAAGGTCGAACATCGAGTACTGTGACGCAGACAGAGCAGAGACAGGGCGATATCACGAGTGTCAGCATATTTGCATTTCATTAATAGTCATATATTGCGTCTAACTTGAGATTATCCCCTTCCCTCAGCGACAGCCTCAGTGATGTAACCAGGGACCTCCCAAATAAATAGAGGAAGCACATGGGCAGGATTTTAGATCGTAGTTTGGATCTGTAACTAGAGTACAGCCCAATAACGTCTCTCCTCATTGAGCCAAATTTAACTCTGTCTCTGCATGATTCCTTGCTTCTTGTCTGTTTAATAGATGTCATCAGTGTTTGAACCTGACAGTACCACAATACAGCAAATACATCTTTGTCTGGACATGTCCCCTCATTTTGAGGATACATACTTTGGACCATGATCCATCCTATCAGACTTGATCTTTCTTATCAAAGTCTGTGAGCATGAAGTGAACCAAACTGTCATGAACGGTCACCTCTCCTGCCGCCTGTTTGCTTTTTGTTGCAGTGCCTGGTTTCTGGGTCACGGGGTGGAGCCACCTGATTCCCATTTCCTCCTAATTAAAGTACCAGTAGGATTGGAAAAACAAGTTGCCTCTCTTTTAAAGCTATTATCATATATATCTGATTTATGACACCTAAAGACTTGAGTATGATCAAAATAGTATCAATTTCACGGCGACACGATTGCGTGACGTAGAGGTAGGAACGACAGCTCCCTTCCCCATCAACAACAATGCTAATCAAGCAGACTTTGTGAGAGCCTGCAACGATTACTTTGGTAAAAATGATGATCATGAAACTTATATTGTTAAACCTGAATATAAGGAGGACAAGCTACAAGTTTTGGATGCTCTGCTAAACAGATCCAGCTTTAGTGAAACACTAAGCATCATGTAGCAGTATTGCTAAGTGCTAAACAAGAAATACCAACTACAAACATAATAAATCGTTAGCTTACTGTACAATGTCTGCTATTACTTTGATGACGACTAATAGGATGTCCATATCTTCCCGTTTATATGAAGAATTAATTAATTGAATTAATTAATTAACTCTTAGGTTGTGTGTGTTTGTCTCCATCTCCGGTTAAAAATTGAATGTCACAGATGAACAACTTCTAGATTTATAGCTAAATCCTCCTAATATCCAGATGTGAGGCATGATTTATAATCTAGAATAATTTTGACAAGCCGAGTCGCGATGATGCGGGAGCAGCAAGACATCGCGGCCGGCTCACAGTAAAGCAACAGAGGGGTACTTAGCTGGGTGTTATCAATCCGCCACTAAAAAATAGTTGGTCTGCGTTAGCAATTATAATAACAACATGGCTAATATTTGGTTAAGTATTGTTGGTGGGTTTTAGATGGTTATTTAGAGGGTTTTGTGGGTAAAATAGAGAGCCCCCATTGACAGACTATTCATGTACAGTATTTGTTTACGACTTAGAATGCACACAAAAAAAAGTGTTCATGCCTTATATAAGGAATGTAAATTATAGACTGCACCTCTCTCTCTAATTTTCGCATATTTCCAGTATGACTGTTCTGATACTATATGGTCAGAGTGCAGAAGTGTTATTCCAGTGACGTCAACCTATGGAAATTACCGAAGACGTTCAGAGCAGAATATTCAAAATGGCATTTTGTGATGTTTAGACGGTATTTTCACATACTTTACAGATTGTAAATACAATTGGATATGGTTTAATGGATACGATGAAGCATTAAGCATATACACTGCAAAAAGTCAGTGTTCAAAAACAAGAAAAAAATATATACAAAAATTAGGGGTATTTTATTTGAACCAAGCAAAATTATCTGCCAATAGAACAAGAAAATTCAGCTTGTCAAGACTTTCCAAAACAAGTAAAATTAGCTAACCTCAATGAACCCAAAAATACCTTAAAATAAGAATATTCTCACTAATAACAAGTACACTTTTCTTGGTAGAAAAAAAGAGACCTTTTTGCTCAATATGTTGAAAAATATTCTTAAATTAAGTAAATGCTAGTGCCATTATCTTGACATAATGATATGCGCTCGGCATTACATTTCTTGAAACCAGCAAACTTATACTAAAACTAATTTATTGTTCTTAATGGAAAGGCAACAAGGCAACCGCTTGTTACTCTCGGGGTCTCCTAGCCGCTCAGGCAAATCATATTGTCTAAAGATGCATTTTTCCATCGATAACATGACATCATCGCGCCAAGTGCGTGCTCTTTCAGTCAATTAGTGCGCATATATACACATTTTTTTTTATTGTAAGTTTGAAGAATTTATCTGAATGTGCATGAACTATTTCTGTTCAAAATGGTTTGAAATGTCACATGTTAAATGTTTAAATATTAACTGTCAGTTTACTGTACTGTGCCAACGAGTGGCGTGCAGTCACTAGAGGCAGGGGAGGCACGGCCATCCTGGAAAGAAAAAAAAAAGTAAAAAGAAAAAAAAAAAAATTAAATTGTTATATGTATTCAGTGATTATACTGAAGTTATTTTCCATTTAACTTCACCAGTTTTAGATTATTTTTATTTTTATTTTCACATTTGCCGTTCAAATACTGAGAAGAGACGGTGCGGTGATCAGCAGCCAGTTGAGGCACGTCACTGCGTTGTGCCTCAACATGGATTGTGCACAATGACTCGGCTAACTGCTGGCCTGCTGTGCAGTGAGACCGTATTGCTATATGAATTATATTATACATTTCCATAGTTTAGTTAGCTGAAGTATATAATGTCCAGTGTATTTTGTCAACAACTGTATGTGTGTAATGTATTTCTTGTGCTGAGCGATCATAAATCTGCTGCGAAGACGCACTGTGAGAGGCTCGTCTCATAACCCCGCCTCCTGGTGCCAAGCACCGCCGCCGCAGAATGCACCGCCCGACGGGAGCGCCGCGGCCACACCAACCAAAGCCCACACCCAAACCCTCCACGTGCAAGACCGAATCCACCCAAAAAAAGTCACTTAACAAGAAGCCAAAAAGTGCAAAAACAACAATGCTCGCGCTGGCGAAGCCGCAAACGACCGCACGGACACAACATTAGGTACACCTGCAGACTGCAGCACGGATTTCATATTTCATTCATTCACAACTCTTCCAACACGAACACCACTGTTACCGCACTTATAAGTAAAGGTAAGACCATAATAACGGTTTTTTTATTAAATGTGCTTTTTTGTGTGCTACAGTTTGTAAATGTAAAGTTAAAGTTAAGTTAAAGTACCAATGATTGTCACACACACACTAGGTGTGGTGAAATTTGTCCTCTACATTTGACCCATCCCCTTGTTCACCCCCTGGGAGGTGAGGGGAGCAGTGGGCTGCAGCGGTGCCGCGCCCGGGAATAATTTTTGGTGATTTAACCCCCAATTCCAACCCTTGATGCTGAGTGCCAAGCAGGGAAGAATGCTGATATGAGCTTTTAAACATAAAAGCGGGGCGTGGTTGGGGGCGTGGTTATTTACAGCTAGAATTCACCAACTCGAGTATTTCATATATATTTCATATATATATATATATATATATATATATATATATATATATATATATATATATATATATATATATATATATATATATATATATATGTATATATACATATATATATATATATATATATATATATATATATATATATATATATATATATATATATATATATATATGTATGAAATACTTGACTTTCAGTGAATTCTAGCTATATATATATATATATATATATATATATATATATATATATATATATATATATATATATATATATATATATATATATATATATTTAATTTACATAGAAAAAAATAAAAAATACTTGAATTTCAGTGTTCCGGTGGCTGTCCATTAGATGGCAGCATTGTCCTGTTTAACTTCTCCGTTCATGATGAGTATATCATTTCGGCCACCGTGTTCAATGGAGAAGTCTGTATTACAAAATTTACAGGCAACATACACCTTCCCCTTCAAACTGTCCTGGATGAACTGAAATTATTGTTTCCATTCGTTTTGGAACTTGCAATCATATTTCTTCATCTTGCTCGTCGATGGCGTCGCCATGTCTGTAATTTCCTCGTTCTTCTGCTTCGTTTGATTGATTGTTGTGGTCTCCTTGTTGTGTGCGCAGTTGTGCACTCTACTCTCTAAAAGCCCTAGATGTTATGACGTCATTGGGCAGGCAAGCTGTTTATATTGTGGGAAAGCGGACGTGAGAACAGGCTGTCCCCAGTCAGTCTCAGGTCCGCATTGAGCTGGAGGGGGCGTGGCCTTCAGCCCCGGCTGAATACCGGGAGTTTGTCGGGAGAAAATCTCTGCCGGGAGGTTGTCGGGAGAGGCGCTGAATATCGGGATTCTCCCGCTAAAAACGGGAGGGTTGGCAAGTATGGTTAACACCATGTCTGGGCGGAGTGACGTGGTAGCGATATTGGCCGGGAACTTGAGTTGCCTTCCCAGGTCAACATGGAGCTGCCAGTCACGAGCGGTGGCCAGGAGCCCTCCTGAGAAGTTGGGCTGGCGTATTGCCTTCTGTCCTGCTCTGATGAAGGTGATTGGCTGCTTCGGGGCGGCCTGGGACTTGCTGTTTTGTATCGCTGCGCAGATAGAATCCGGCAGGGCTTTTAAAACTTGGTCGTGGCGCCAGCGATACCGCCCCTCCCCTAGTGCCTTTGGGCAACAGCTCAGGATGTGCTCCAAGGTGCCCCTCCTCTGGCACAGTTTGCACTCCGGAGTGTCTGTTTTACTCAATATAGGCCATAAAATCTCAGCTACAAGCTGTAATATCTTACTGAGATAATTTAGGACCAAAACCCTTAAAACAAGTAAAACACTCTAACATAACATAACATAGCTTAGTGAGAAGAATTATCTTATCAGACAGAAAATAAGCAAATATCACCCTTATTTGAGATATTTAATCTTACTTAGATTTCAGTTTTTGCAGTGTACGAAGTCAACTTGTTTTTCCACTCTACTGGTACTTCAAGCTCTGCAGTCCATTTATTAGGCGCCAGTAAATTCCTGATGGTTCACCCTTCCAATTGTGTTTATCTCCTCTGCTTTGGCTCCACTCATGTTTCTCGTTTTATTTGCCGGGTCGTGTTAACTGTTTCCTGCGTACACCTTTTGTGTGTTTTCTGTTTTTTTTAACACCTTCTGTGCATCCTTAGGTATTTTTTCCTTACTCCTTTTTGAGTGCACTTTTGTTAATATTCTTATTATTTCTTCTCTGCTTTGGGGTCCTACTACGGCAAAGCAGATCATGACACAAATATCTTCTAAGACGATCTAAACAGACCAGTTGTGATGGATTAAATGCCCTGAGAATACAGTGACCTGATATTATCTTTGCCTACTTTCCCTTGCTAGATGCACTATTTTTACACCGGCTTCTGTTTGGGCTACTGGGACTCATAGCGGTTGGCCATCCTTATCACTAATCAGTGCCCTTATTCATACCCTTCTCAACCAATCTTGAGGGGTGGTCCATTGTTCTCTACACGCAACTGTTTTGTTCGGCTTTATGCTACTCCCTGAAGTTTATGTTCATGTCTTGTTAATGACATTTAATTCTAGCCTTGTCCTCCGCGTTTTTGGACTCGCAAACACTGCCAGCATACAACAGGTGTCGTGGCTTTCATCAATAATCTGTTTCAAAATTAGCAATTGGCTATAATCTCACATATTTACATGTCAAATGGTCAATAATATGTAACATCCCCTTTTAAAATAAACAATTTCTGAATCAAAGTTTAGACGGAAACCATATCTAAGGAAAACCGAAGCAATTTTTCTGTAAGAAATAGTTGAATCAAACTAATCCATTACAGCAGTGATTTTCAACCTTTTTTGAGCCTAGGCACATTTTTTGTGTTGACAATATCCGGACGCACACCACCAGCAGAAATCATTAAACAACGAAACTCAGTTGACAGTAAAAAGTCGTTGTCGCAATTGTTGGATATGACCAAGCATGCATCAATATAGCTCTTGTCTCAAAGTAGGTGTACTGTCACATCACGCCCTGACTTATTTGGAGTTTTTTGCTGTTTTCCTGTGTGTAGTGTTTTAGTTCTTGTCTTGCGCTCCAATTTTGGTGGCTTTTTCTCTTTTTTTGGTATTTTCCTGTAGCAGTTTCATGTCTTCATTTGAGCGATATTTGCCGCATCTACTTTGTTTTTATCCTTCTTCGTGGGGACATTGTTGATTGTCATGTCATGTTCGGATGTACATTGTGGACGCCATCTTTGCTCCACAGTAAGTCTTTGCTATCGTCCAGCATTCTGTTTTTGTTTACTTTGTAGCCAGTTCAGTTTTAGTTTCGTTCTGCATAGCCTTCCCTAAACTTCAATGCCTTTTCTTAGGGGCACTCACCTTTTGTTTATTTTTTGTTTAAGCATTAGACACCTTTTTACCTGCACACTGCCTCCCGCTGTTTTCGACATCTACAAAGCAATTAGCTACCTGCTGCCACCTACTGATATGGAAGAGTATTACACGGTTACTCTGCCGAGCTCTAAACAGCACCGACACTCAACAACAACACATAATATGCAGACTGTAATTACTGGTTTGCAAAAAATACCCCAAATAGGTAAAATTAGATAATCTCCCACGGCACACCAGACTGTATCTCACGGCACACTAGTGTATACACATGAAAGATAAATAAATATTTAAAAGGGACCTATGATGAATTTAGTCTTTTCTGACCTATGAATGTTGTTGCAATGTTGAATATTTGTGTTAAAAAAAGCTAAAGCGAATAAGGTTCCTGCATCTTGCACCTAATCTTGGATAACTTTTGTCTGCGGTGTATTGCAGTCTGGCTAAGTCGTGATGTCACAGCAAGGTGGACGTACTTATTTGGACATTAAGTCAAGTTCTCAGCCATTGGGGGAGGAGCTCTTCTCCCTCTGCTTCAGGCAATGAGGAAACACTAAAAAAGGTAAGAAAGTATTATTTTTATCTACTCATAGCATGCACAAAACACAGACATGCAGTTTGAATCCATCTGAGGTTGTGCAGGTGTACCTAATGGTACAACGGACCGTGTCTGACGACTTGAAGATATTTATTTAAACAGTGTACATTTTCAAAAAATATACTCTGTTACGCAGTGGCGGACCGTGCGTTTCCCACCTAGGCCTTCAGTGATGTCCTACTTAGTCCGACTTCAATAAATACCTCTCAAAATACCATAATTTATGTCGCCACATGACCACGGCTTGTAAAATACTATACAGAAACACACTTGCGCACTGCTGGGCAACTAAATTTGTCACTAGTGTACAAAAAGGGCTATTTTTTGGCGCATTTAAAAATCAGTAAACCCGCACTAGGCCACTGAGCAGGTGATAGATCAGGCCCTATGTGTACAAACATTGAAATACACCATTTAGCAGGATTTTGTACAATAATAATAATAATACACTATAAATTCTACAATTGATTAAATCACTTAGACCAGGGATATTCAACTAAATTGTTTTTGGGGCCACATTTCCAGAAAGCTAAGGACCTGTTCTTCTTCTTGACTTATTTTATATATTCTAGAGAACCAGCGTCCTCTACGGTCTATTTTTTTTTACAGAGTTACAGGGGCGCTCTGCTGTTTTTAAGGACTTTCTGCAAAAAAGCTAGTCAAAGAACGTCTCTATGACAGCACTCCTCGTTTTTTTCAAATCTGCAGCAAAAATGTGAGTCTCTTACAAGTTTTTTTTTAACTGAACTTGTAGGCCACCAGTTGAATAGCCCAAACTTTGAGGACCACCACTAGTATAACTAAAGAAGATGAACAAATGACTACTGACTGCATCTGCAAACGAGCTACAGCAACACCTTTTAGTTAGATAAATCATATCGTGAAAAACATTTGCAACTGTCAAAAAGAAGATGACTTAAAGGAGAACTCACTCTTTTTTGGAATTTTGCCTTATTGTTCACAATCATAATGAAAGACATGACGACGGATGGATTAAAAAAAAAAAGCATTCTAACTTGTAAATAAACGTTAATAAAAGTCAATGGAAGCTCCTCTATTCCGCCCATAAAATCCAATAAATAACCGTCCAAAAACCGCCCAAAATACTCCATTTACATTTCGTGACTTGAATATTAACCAAGTTTAGTGATATTGTTATTATAAGCGCTAACACAGACCAACTATTTATAGCGGCGTTGTGATAACGAGCTTGTGTGCCAATGTTGACATGATCGACTGATCAGCTGCTTCCTAGCTTCCTTTCTCGTTAAACTTTATTCTAGATCATAAATCATGCCTGGATAGTAGAAGGACCAGGACGTATTTCCGACAAGTTGGTACACTTTGACAGTCATTTAGGACCCGGAAATGGTAAAAAATCAACAAGAAAAGACGCTTGGTCCCCCGCGACCCTCAACCTGTTTCATTTTGAGGATTATGAATTATTCTTAATTAAATGGGAATATAAGAACATCCTAGCAGTCGGCATCCTAATGACAGCAGAACTTGCACAGTAAGTGATGTTTTATTATGTTTGTTGGCTCTCATGAAGTCTGCAGTGAGCAGTAATCAGTGATGTTGAAAAAATTAGCAAAATAAGCAAATATTAAATGTTATTATACACGTGCCTGTTACTACAATACATATATACTTACGTCATGTGTGTAAAACCTTAATGGAGGTGTTTAGATGTTTTTAAGGGCTTTATAGGCAGAATATAACTACTCTCAGAGACTCCATTGTGAGCAGACTTTTGATCGCATTCATTTAATAGTCAGAATGCATAAAAACATACATCCGTCATGTATTTCATAATGATTGTGAATAATAGGCAAAATTATTTAAAAAAAGTGCAGTTCCCCTTTAAAGGGATTTCTTGAGGACCGCCTCAGTTATGTAAAGTCTAGCTCAGCTAACTGATGACTGGCTGTCACAAATGGATGTCAAGAAGATGGTTGGTACTGTCCTGATTGACTTTAGTGCGGCATTCGATGTCGTAGATTACAACATAATGATGTCCAAACTGAGAAAATATGGTTTTAATAGTATGTCACTTTCTTGGATGTTGAGCTATCTATCAGGAAGATCACAGAGAGTGTGTTTTAATGGTAGCCTATCTAAACGCAAGTACAATTACTGCGGCGTGCCTCAAGGAAGCTGCTTAGGTCCTTTACTTTTTTATTATTTTTACTAATGATCTTCCCTGTGTTACAACAAACTAAGGCTGAAACGACGCGTCGACATAGTCGACGCCGTTTTTGTGCGTCGACGCGTCGCATATTTACGTCACACTACCGCCATGGCGAAGCGCAAAGCAGACGATGCGAGCGGTGCGAGCGAGGGGGAAAAATCACGCCAAAAGTCGTCAAAAGTGTGGAAGTATTTCAATACACAGCCTAATAATGTTGTTGTATGCACACTGTGTCGAGCGGAAATGGCCTATCATAGCAGCACAACGGCTATGAACGAACATTTGAAAAGAAAACCATCAACCATCAACTAGTCAATCGTCCGCGTGAGCATACGTTGTCATCATTACACAAAAACATGAATGTGTCATTTGTATCTGCTAGGGGTGTAACGGTACGTGTTTTGTATTGAACCGTTTCGGTACGGGGCTTTCGGTTCGGTACGGGGGTGTACCGAACGAGTTTCTAAGCTAAAGCTAACTTTAGCTGCTAAAGTCTTAACAAGCTGCTTCGCTCCTTCTGCCTCTGTCTCAGCACGCAGCATTGTCCCACCCACACAACCATCTGATTGGTACACACGAAGCATTATCAGCCAATCAGCAGTGCGTATTCAGAGCGTTACCAGCCAATCAGCAGTGTGTATTCAGAGCGCATGTAGTCAGCGCTTCAGCGTGGAGCAGATAGGTGTTTAGCAGGTGAGCATCAGGCAGCGGACTCTCCCCAAATGATAATAAACACCTCCCAGTCAACTACTAGTAACATCACTATGAGCCCGTTGACCTTCTAGAAACGTAAACTGCAGCTCAGCTCGCTCGCAGTCCTGGTTTGAGGTGAAGGCTAATTAGCTCTCAGTTCCAGCCACATCGACCCCTTCTGAGCGCCTATTTTCAGCTGCATGTAGACATGCTAACCTTTCTTCATTACAACTGTTAGTCACTCACTGGAATGAGTAGAATTGGTTATTGTGTACTGTGTTGGACTGGATGTTTATTTTGCACATTTTAAAAGCAATACTTAATGTTTACAGTGCTCCAGAATATTTAGATTGGCACTTTTTTGTATTGGATGTTTATCTTTATTTTTGCACATTTTAGCAAATAAGCAATACTTTCACTTTTGTTGAAATGTTTACACTGTTGTTACAGAATATTTCGTTTTACACTTTTTTGTATTGGATGTTTATCTTTATTTTTGCACATTTTAAAGCAAAATAAGCAATACTTTTACTTTTGAAATGCTTATACTATTGCAGAATATTAAGATTTGCACTGGATGTTGACTTTTATATTTGCACATTAAAAAGCAAATAAGCTACTTTTAATTTTGTTAAAGGTTAAAAGTTTTAAATGTTTACATTGTTACAGAATATTTAGTCATGTTGTTGTCAATGTTGACTGAGTGGCCATACTTCTTTTTTTTTTTTTTAAATAAAAGCCATGCCTTTTGAAAAAACTGGCCTACATTTATTTTTTCATCTTCATTTTGAATAAAAAAATAATCGGTAAAAGGAAAAATAATCTATAGATTAATCGAAAAAAAAATAATCTATAGATAAACCGATTAATCAAAAAAAATCTATAGATTAATCGATAGAAAAATAATCGTTAGCTGCAGCCTTACAACAAACACCAATATGGTTATGTATGCAGATGACACAACTCTATACAGTACTGCCTCTACCTTAAATGACCTAGAAAATAACTTAAATCAGGACCTGGAGAGAGTGTCACGCTGGGTAAATGATAGTAAACTTGTTGTGAATATTGACAAAACAAAAAGCATTCTTTTTGGATCCAGGCATATGCTTGTTGATGACCCACAGCTTCATATTTCAATGTCAAATATACCTATTGAGCAAATTAAAAAAGCAAAACTGCTTGGTGTGCTATTAGACAGTCAACTGTCATGGTCCGATCATATTGATGGTATTTCAATGAAAATGGGAAGAGGTTTAGCCATGGTCAGGAAGTGCTCCACCTTCTTGACATCCTCAACAATGGGTCAACAATGGGTCAAGTCATACAGTCCTTGGTTTTCTGTCATCTTCATTACTGTCCTATAATATGGTCCGCTACGACTAAGTCTGGCCTGAACAAACTGCAACTTGTTCAGAACAAAGCGGCTAGACTGGTACTTAAATGTTCTTTGCGCACTAATATTTCATTTACGTATTCACGCCTGTCCTGGTTGTCTGTTGAACAAAAGATGCATTGTAGTCTCTTTATGTTCTTTAGAACTATCATGTTAGATCAATCACCAGATTACTTTTACAAACAGTTTTTAAAATGAACTAACACACATATTCATGACACTAGGAATGCCAGCAATGGCTATTTGGCACTTCCTGCTCCCAGGACCAATTTCCTCAAACATACAGTCATTCTGGAATGGGTTGCCATCTCACATTAATCTCTCACAAAGTAAATTGTCATTCAAGACAGCTTTGAAGATACACCTATTGCAGCTGCCCAAATGATGTGAATATTTAATATTGGGTTTAACTAGCTTTTTTATCTTATGTTGTATTTTTCCTTTGTATAATGTTTGGTAATGCATGTATTCTTTGTATTTTTATTTTGTATGCTCCTATATGGACCCCAGGAAGACTAGCAATCGCCTTGGCGTCAGCTAATGGGGATCCATTCAATAAACAATAAACAATAAATCACAAGTTTAGATCCTAGTGTTCTGTTTGCTACGACGGTTAAAGTGTCAATTTCAATATGTTTAAAGTAGTCCAAGTTTCCCTATCGAATAGGAGCACTGTAATGTTTTTAGGAATTTGCTGCAAAAATGTTTGTCTCCCAAGTTTGGAGCTGAACTCAGGGGCCGCCACGGTGTCATTCCCGGCCAGATTTGGGCCACCAGTTGAATAGTCCTGACTTAGGCTGTATAATATTTGGTTTTGATAGGTTCAGTATAGGGTTGTACAGTATACCGGTATTAGTATGGTACCGCGATACTAATGAATCATATTCGGTACTACACCGACTCTGAAAAGTACTGGTAGCGCCCTCATTGCTGTCACGTTGTGTCATTGCTGGTTTTACGAGCAGAGGAGCATGTTCGGCAGCGCACAATCACGGAGTACTTACAAGCAGACAATGTGTGTAGACAGAAAAGGGAGAATGGACGCATTTTGGCTTAAAAACTAACAATAAAGGTGAAGCAATAACACTGAAACTCCCTCAGGAAGCGGTGCTTTAAGACATGGCTAGCTAGCCAGCGGCTAACGTCCATCCGCCGTCGGCAGTGTTTTAGCTACTTCTAAATCACTAATCTTTGTCTCTATGGTGACAAATAAAGTAAGTTTCCTACAAGTATCATTCCTGCAGGACGAGGAATACCGTATTTTTCGGACTATAAGTCGCAGTTTTTTTTCATAGTTTGGCCGGGGGTGCGACTTATACTCAGGAGCGACTTTATGTGTGAAATTATTAACACATTACCGTAAAATATCAAATAATATTATTTAGCTCATTCACGTAAGAGACTAGACGTATAAGATTTCATGGGATTTAGCGATTAGGAGTGACAGATTGTTTGGTAAAGGTATAGCATGTTCTATATGTTATAGTTATTTGAATGACTCTTACCATAATATGTTACGTTAACATACCAGGCACGTTCTCAGTTGGTTATTTATGCGTCATATAACGTACACTTATTCAGCCTGTTGTTCACTATTCTTTATTTATTTTAAATTGCCTTTCAAATGTCTATTCTTGGTGTTGGGTTTTATCAAATAAATTTCCCCCAAAAATGTGACTTATACTCCAGTGCGACTTATATATGTTTTTTCCTTCTTTATTATGCATTTTCGGCCGGTGCGACTTATACTCCGGAGCGACTTACAGTCCGAAAAATACGTCAGCTAAACATGCTTCACTACACACCGTAGCTCACCGCTGTCAAAATGTAAACAAACGCCATTGGTGGATCTACACCGAACATCCACTGTATTGATACCAAGTACAATAGTAGTATCTAGTCGATACTACTATGATTAAGTCGATATCGTTTAGCATCACAACATCTTGTTTCTTTAAAAAAAAATGTATATTATGTTTATAAACTCAGGAAATATGTCCCTGGACACATGAGGACATTGAATATGACCAATGCATGATCTTGTAACTACTTGGTATCGGATCGATACCTAAATTTATAATAATAATAATAATAATAATAATACATTTGATTTATAAGGCGCCTTTCTGGGCACTCAAGGACACCGTACAAAATCACAACAATAAAATCAAATTGGATAAAAAAACAACAACAACAACAACAACAAAGAGAAAAGAAAAGATGATTACAATGAATAAGCAGTCAGGAATAGGTGTGTTTTGAGTCTTGATTTGAAGAGGGATATTGAATCTAAGTTGCGAAAGTCTGGTGGTAAAGAGTTCCAAAGATGTGGGGCAGAGCGGCTGAAAGCTCGGGCACCCATGGTGGACAGTTTAAATAAAGGGACAGTGGATGAAGAGGATCTTTGGAAATTTGTGGTATCATCCAAAACTAATGTAAAGCATCCAAACAGAAGAATAAGTGATTATTACATTTTAACAGAAGTTTAGATAGAAACATTTAAAAGAGGAAGTAAGCAGATATTAACAGTAAATGAACAAGTGGATTAATAATTAATTTTCTACCACTTGTCCTTAATAATGTTGCCAAAATATTAGAATGATAAATGATACAATATGTTACTGCATATGTCAGCAGACTAATTAGGAGCCTTTGTTTGTTTACTTTCTACTAAAAGACAAGTTGTCTAGTATGTTCACTATTTTATTTAAAGACTTAACTGCAATATTAAACATATGTTTCATGTACCCTAAGATAAAAAAAATAAAATAAAGCCAATAATCGAACAACAGAAGAATAAGTGATTATTACATTTTAACAGAAGTGTACATAGAACATGTTAAAAGACAAAGTAAGCAGATATTAACAGTAAATGAACAAGTAGATTAATCATTCATTTTCTACCACTTGTCCTTAATTATTCTGACAAAATATTAGAATGATAAATGACACAATATGTTACTGCATATGTCAGCAGACTAAATTAGGAGCCTTTGTTTGCTTACTTACTACTAAAAGACAAGTTGTCTAGTATGTTCACTATTTTATTTAAGGACACACTTGCAATAAGAAACATATGTTTAATGTACCGTGAGATTTTTTGTTAAAATAAAGCCAATAATGCAATTTTTTTGTTTATTTATTTAGAAAAGTACCGAAAACTATCAAAAATATTTTTGGTACAGGTATCGGGACAACACTAGTTCAGTAGGTCCAACATGTTGATTCCACTTTGTGGTCGCAGTGACACAATAATACTGTTATTGTTTCCCCTTTTTTTTTATGACTTCCAACGGAGTGATGAGACCATCTTTGACAATAATAATCATAATATTGTCAATGAATGTGTAGTAAAAATGTTGCTAAAAGTTATTTTGTTCGGAAGAAATCCAAACTCATCACATATACTTTAAGGGTTGTGACGTTTATTTCCTTTCTGTACACCACACACACACACATCTCGGCGACAGATTATCATTCGTGTAAGGAAAACTCACCACATTTCACAGAAGTTGCTTTAAAAATAGTTCTTACTGATTTGTAAACATATGAATAAGAAGTGGAAACAGGTTAGATGAAAAATAAGAGAAGTTGTCTTACTTTTTACAGGTCAGGCCGACTGTGGTGACAAGCTTCGACTTCGCCACTTCTCTCTCTCTCTCTCTCTCTCTCTCTCTCTCTCTCTCTCTCTCTCTCTCTCTCTCTCTCTCTCTCTCTCTCTCTCTCTCTCTCTCTCTCTCTCTCTCCTCTCTCTCTCTCTCTCTCTCTCTCTCTCTCTCTCTCTCTCTCTCTCTCTCTCTCTCTCTCTCTCTCTCTCTCCACCTATTGCACTTCAAAGGTCACGCCAGGTGTGAAAGAAAAAAACTGAAACATCCATAAATCAAATGTTTTCATCCATTTCCAGGCCGATGGAAAGCTTTTAAGAGTTTACCCCATGTTAGTCCGAGTCAATGGCAGACTGACAAACAGTGACACTTATTCACAGCAAAGAACAAACAATTGGCCTGTAATGAACCGAACAAACATGTTTGTGGAATGTGGGTGGAAATGTTTTACTCTAAGAACATGTTAACTCAATTTGCTCTCGGACAAAATGTTTTCCCCCGAATAGAATCATATTAAGATACTCTGACAAATACATATTCTAAATGTAAATGCAAGCAGTAGGAAGAAAATTAGCCCTCTGGAATGTAGGACTGAGTTGATCCATTCATATATTGATAGATTTGATTGATTGAAACTTTTATTAGTAGATTGCACAGTACAGTACATATTCCGTACAATTTGACCACTAAATGGTAACACCCGAATACATTTTTCAACTTGTTTAAGTCGGGGTCCACGTTAATCAATTCATGGTACAAATATATACTATCAGCATAATACAGTCATCACACAACTTAATCTTCAGAGTATATACATTGAATTATTTACATTATTTACAATCCGGGGGGTGTGATGTTGAAGGGGTTGGGGCTGGGGGGTTAGGTTTGGTTGATTTCAGCACTTCAGTCATCAACAATTATATCATCTGAGAAATGGACATTGAAACAGTGTAAGTCTGACTTGGTAGGATATGTACAGCGAGCAGTGAACATAGTGAAAGCATAAGAACAAGTATATACACTACCGTTCAAAAGTTTGGGGTCACCCAAACAATTTTGTGGAATAGCCTTCATTTCTAAGAACAAGAATAGACTGTCGAGTTTCAGATGAAAGTTCCCTTTTTCTGGCCATTTTGAGCGTTTAATTGACCCCACAAATGTGATGCTCCAGAAACTCAATCTGCTCAAAGGCAGGTCAGTTTTGTAGCTTCTGTAACGAGCTAAACTGTTTTCAGATGTGTGAACATGATTGCACAAGGGTTTTCTAATCATCAATTAGCCTTCTGAGCCAATGAGCAAACACATTGTACCATTAGAACACTGGAGTGATAGTTGCTGGAAATGGGCCTCTATACACCTATGTAGATATTGCACCAAAAACCAGACATTTGCAGCTAGAATAGTCATTTACCACATTAGCAATGTATAGAGTGTATTTCTTTAAAGTTAAGACTAGTTTAAAGTTATCTTCATTGAAAAGTACAGTGCTTTTCCTTCAAAAATAAGGACATTTCAATGTGACCCCAAACTTTTGAACGGTAGTGTACATTTGATTATTTACAGTTGATTATTTACAATCCGGGGAGGTGGGATGTGGTTGGGGGAGGTTGTTAGTCTAGGGCAGGGGTCGGCAACCCAAAATGTTGAAAGAGCCATATTGGACCAAAAATACAAAAAAAATCTGTCTGGAGCCGCAAAAAATTAAAAGCCATATTACATATAGATAGTGTGTCATGAGATATACATTGAATAAAGAGGACTTAAAGGAAACTAATCTAGCTCAAATATACCTACAAATGAGGCATAATGATGCAATATGTACATATAGGTAGCCTAAATAGCATGTTAGCATCGATTAGCTTACAGTCATTTAGTGACCAAATATGTCTGATTAGCACTCCACACAAGTCAATAACATCAACAAAACTCACCTTTGTGCATTCATGCACAACGTTAAAAGTTTGGTGGACAAAATGAGACAGAAAAAGAAGTGGCATAAAACACGTCTTAGAAAGTCGGAGAAAGTTATACATGTAAACAAACTACGGTGAGTTCAAGGACTGCCAAAATTAGTAGGACAAAACGGCGCTGGCCAAATACTCAAATCCGTGAAGCATGTTTAATACAAACAGTGTGATTTATAACAATTAGGGAGGTTTGTGTCATGTTTGTCCTCCTACAGAAACCATATTAACACAAAAAATATTTTTTTTTCCCCTCATCTTTTTCCATTTTTCATACATTTTTGAAAAAGCTCCAGAGAGCCACTAGGGCGGCTCTAGAGCCGCGGGTTGCAGACCCCCGGTCTCGGGATTGTAGTTGACTTGAGGTGTTCTTTTAGTGCGGTTTTGAAGGAGGGTAGAGATGCACTTTCTTTTACACCTGTTGGGAGTGCATTCCACATTGATGTGGCATAGAAGGAGAATGAGTTAAGACCTTTGTTAGATCGGAATCTGGGTTTAACGTGGTTTGTGGAGCTCCCCCTGGTGTTGTGGTTATGGCGGTCATTTACGTTCTGGAAGTAGTTTGACATGTACTTCGGTATCAGGGAGGTGTAGCGGATTTTATAGACTAGGCTCAGTGCAAGTTGTTTTACTCTGTCCTCCACCCTGAGCCAGCCCACTTTGGAGAAGTGGGTAGGAGTGAGGTGTGATCTGGGGTGGAGGTCTAGAAGTAACCTGACTAGTTTGTTCTGGGATGTTTGGAGTCTAGATCTGAAGGTTTTGGAGGTGCTGGAGTACCAGGAGGTGCATGCGTAATCGAAAAAGGGTTGAATGAGAGTTCCTGCTAGAATCTTCATGGTGCTTTTGTTGACCAGAGAGGAGATTCTGTAGAGAAATCTTGTTTGTTGGTTGACCTTTTTGATTACCTTGGTTGCCATTTTATCACAGGAAAAATTAGCCTTTAGAATGGAACCTAGGTAGGTGACCTCATCTTTCCTGGTGATAACAATGTCACCCACTTTAATAGTGTAGTCACTGACTTTCTTAAGGTTCATTTGGGACCCAAATAGGATGGATTCTGTTTTACCTAAGTGTATGAATAGCTTATTGTCAGCGAGCCAGGTGCAAATTCTACTGAGTTCGGCACTGAGGATTTTTTCCACCTGTGACTTGTCCTTGCCGGATACCAGCAGGGCCGAATCGATTCAAATATCGATTCAAATATCAATCCACCGATGGTGGCATTCGTATCGGATAGATACCAGCATGAAGAGATTGATATCTTTCATTTGTTTGTTTGTAGGCACTGATTTTTAGTTTAGCACCTCTCTGTGTGCAATTTTTACTTTCCACCCACAATCTGAATGCTTCTGTATATATTAGAGATGTCCGATAATGGCTTTTTTGCCGATATCCGATATTCCGATATTGTCTAACTCTTTATTACCGATTCCGATATCAACTGATACCGATATATACAGTCGTGGAATTAACACATTACTATGCCTAATTTTGTTGTGATGCCCCGCTGGATGCATTAAACAATGTAACAAGGTTTTCCAAAAATAAATCAACTCAAGTTATGGAAAAAAATGCCAACATGGCACTGCCATATTTATTATTGAAGTCACAAAGTGCATTATTTTTTTTAACATGCCTCAAAACAGCAGCTTGGAATTTGGGACATGCTCTCCCTGAGAGAGCATGTGGAGGTTGAGGGGGGCGGGGGGTAGGGGGTAGCGGGGGGTGTATATTGTAGCGTCCCGGAAGAGTTAGTGCTGCAAGGGGTTCTGGGTATTTGTTCTGTTGTGTTTATGTTGTGTTACGGTGCGGATGTTCTCCCGAAATGTGGTCGTCATTCTTGTTTGGTGTGGGTTCACAGTGTGGCACATATTTGTAACAGTGTTAAAGTTGTTTATACGGCCTCCCTCAGTGTCACCTGTATGGCTGTTGACCAAGTATGCTTGCATTCACTTGTGTGTCTGAAAAGCCGTAGGTATTATGTGATTGGGCCGGCACGCAAAGGCATTGATTGATTGATTGAGACTTTTATTAGTAGATTGCACAGTACAGTACATATTCCGTACAATTGACCACTAAATGGTAACACCCGAATAAGTTTTTCAACTTGTTTAAGTCGGGGTCCACGTTAATCAATTCATGGTAAACATTGGCCCTTGCCAAGGATGCCTTTTGTCACTGAATCAGATCATTGTTTTTATAGACTAAATTTCTTGCCGAAGCTAACACTTTGAAAGTTGGCTCATTTGCAAATGATGTAGTCCAGATGGCCTCAATAGAGTCCTTCAAGATTATTTAACACACAGCATTTGTCACTTTAACAACGTCAAAAGTTACTACCAAAGACAAAAAAAAAAACAGAAATAAATGTGAAACCTGATCTATGTTTACATTCTCACCTTTTTTTTCATCCCCACACATATTTTTTTCATTCATGTTTTTTCTATGTTGCCAGTGTGCTTCTGTCATATTTTATTTCCTGGTACAGCACAAAGTGAACTTGTTTAACAGGATTTGCCAGCGTGACAGTTTATTTACAGTCTTTGTTTACAGCTGTGTTCCGATCTAAGTACAACGTTATAAACACCATAAGACACCCTTCAGCTTCAATTCCTAATATTTAGAAAGCCACACAATGACTCTAGTTAAACAAGTTGAATAACAATTTTAGGTGTTTATAATCACACTTTAAAATAAATCGTATTCATCAGATAACACCAGTTTTTATCAGTTGTTACATTATTATTATTATTATTGTACATTTTTTACAAACACCACCATGCTGACTTGAAGGTTGCTCTGACTTCCATGTGTGCCTGTATGTGTGTGTGTGTGTGTGCGTGTGTGTGTGTGTGTGTGCGTGTGTGAGTGTGTGTGCGTATGTGTCTGTATTTGGGTGTGTGTGAGTGCCTTGAAGTCAAGGACACGAGAAGGCAACAGAGAGGAAGAGGAAATTGGTATATCAATAGCCCTATAATTCAATAAAACATCAATGTACATAAAACTAATATTAATCTGATCAAATCCAAACAAATCAAAGTGGATTAACTGAATTTCTTTGATTATTTTTCTTTGTTATGACACATTTGTGTAACTTTATTTATTTATACATACATACATATATATATATACTAAGGTTGTACGGTATACCGGTATTAGTATATGACCGCGATACTAATGGATAATGTTCTGTACTACTGTATACCGCCTCTAAAAAGTACCGGTCCCCCAAACCTCCGTCGTCGTCACATCGTGTCATTGCTGGTTTCACGAGCAGAGGAGCATGTTCGGCAGCGCACAATCACGGAGTACTTACAAGCAGAGACAGTGTGTAGACAGAAAAGGGAGAATGGACCTAATGTAAAGCATCCTAACAACAGAAAAATAAGTGATTATTAAATTTTAACAGAAGTGTAGATAGAACGTGTTAAAAGAGAAAATAACCAGATATTAACAGTAAATGAACAAGTAGATTAATAATTCATTTTCTACCACTTGTCCTTAACAATGTTGACAAAATAATAGAATGGAAAATGACACAATATGTTACTGCATATGTCAGCAGACTAAATTAGGAGCCTTTGTTTGTTTACTTACTAATAAAAGACAAGTTGTCTTGTATGTTTACTATTTTATTTAAGGACAAACTTGCAATAAGAAACATATGTTTAATGTACTGTAAGATTTTTTGTTCAAATAAAGCAAATAATGCAATTTTTTGTGGGCCCCTTTATTTAGAAAAGTATCAAAGTACCCAAAAGTATTGAAATACATGTTGGTAAAATATTGGTATCGGGACAACACTAATACATACATATATATATATATATATATATATATATATATATATATATATATATATATATATATATATATATATATATATATATATATATATATATATATTAGTTACTGCTTACAAATTCATGAGACAAAAGGTGATTGGGGTCATAAGCTAAAGGATTACAATGAGAGCAAATGATAGTTTTTGCTTTTTTGTTTCGTTATTTTGACTTTACTGTTGGCTCAAATAATTGAATGCGATAAGAGAGAATAATTGTATCATTTTGATGCTATTGTTACATTGTCTTATACACCATATTTTTCGGCCTATAAGGCGCACTTAAAATCCTTTCATTTGCTCAAATTTATAATTCTGGTTATGCTTACCGACCTCGAAGCCATTTTATTTCGTACGATTATTTGGTATTTGGTATAAGTGTGACCAGTAGATGGCAGTCACACATGAGACAGTACAATACTATGGTGTGTGAATAAGGACTGCAAAATGGCACCCATGGGCAGACATATTATTTGGCGTTTCCAATCAATTAATCAATAAATGTTTACTTATATAGCCCTGAATCACGAGTGTCTCAAAGGGCTGCACAAGCCACAACGCCATCCTTGGCTCAGATCCCACATCAGGGCAAGAAAAAACTCAACCCATCGGTTGGGGACATCTCTGCGCTGCTGACCCGTCTCCGCTCGGGACGGTTCTCCTGCTGGCCCCACTATGGACTGGACTCTCGCTGATGTATTGGATCCACTGTGGACTGGACTTTCACAATATTATGTCAGACCCACTCGGCATCCATTGATTTTGTTCTCCCTTAGAGGGGTGGGGGGTTACCCACATATGCGGTCCTCTCCAAGGTTTCTCATAGTCATTCACATCGACGTCCCACTGGGGTGAGTTTTTCCTTGCCCGTATGTGGGCTCTGTACCGAGGATGTCGTTGTGGCTTGTGCAGCCCTTTGAGACACTTGTGATTTAGGGCTATATAAATAAACATTGATTGATTGATTGATTGATTGAACCCAATGGGATAACAATGAGAAACCTTGGAGGGGACCGCAGACGTGGGGACCCCGCCCCTGTTGTTTTGTTTCACAATATTATGCAAAAAAAAAAAAGTCTTACCTTCTGGTACCTGCTGATTTGTATTTGGGATCTGCATAAGTCCTGATAATTTGCGCTCGTCCGCCACTGTAGTCTGTGCCAATGTCGTACTTGATAAGCTTCTTCTTTTTCTCTATCTTCTTTTTATGTGACATTCACCCTCTGCTGTTGCCATTTCTAATATAAAGTAGCGTAAAGTCCTAACTTATATCTCGCTATGGAACCGCTAAAAACTACCAGTGTAGTGGGTTTACATAATTCACCCACGGAACTTTAGTTATTAGAGAGTTCCGGTGGAACGGTTTTTCACGGGGACACATTTCCGCCGTTGTTGCATTAGTGAAGTAAAGTCTGAATGTCATTAAAACAGTTAGCTCCATCTTTTGACACTTCTTCAGATCACAACAATGATCAACAAATAAAAGGCAAAATCACAAAATCATTGAACATTTTAGGTTAAAGGTTTGGGGATCAGGAGAATGTTTTACTCGCATTCACGTAAAAACTAAAACATTTCCACTTTAACAAACACAGATTTAATTGTTTCTTTACCTAATATAATATTGGCCACAAGACAAAGACCAGAGCAGTAAGGGGGACAATAGAGAGGGCCAATGAGTTGAATAACTTCTTCAACCGGTTCAACCAGCCCGTGTCCCCCCCAACCCCCACTCCTCATCGCAGCCACCCACTCTTCTTCTCCCCCCCCAGCCATGGCAGCACCACCCTCCTACTGCTCCACCACCTCTACGCAGACATTAGTCACCTCTGTGGACCAGGTCAGAGGTCAACTGAGGAAGCTAGACCCTCGGAAAGCAGCAGGCCCAGACAAGGTGTGCCCCCGACTCCTGAAGACCTGTGCTGCAGAACTGGGTGAACCACTCCAGCGGATCTTCAACCTCATCCTGCAGCTGGGGAGAGTCAGGGGCGCCGAAAAGGGGGGGGTAAAGGAGACGGATTCTAGGGGCCCATGATGGAGAGGGGCCCAGAGAGGCCCCTAATGATGATGAAATTATAATACAGGGGGCCCTGTAAAGATTCTTTTCATGGGGCCCAAAATCCCTAGCGGCACCCCTGGGGAGAGTGCCCACCCTCTGGAAGACGTCATGCATCGTTCCAGTTCCCAAAAAGAACTATTGGGGATCCAAAAAGGTCTCACTCATAAAAGTGTTAAAAAGTAAGTCATTAATTATTTAAAAAAAAAAAAATCCAACCCTTAAATCTGTAAATCAATCTATCGATTATAATTTTTAAAATATTTTTCTAGTTTTTTCTTGTTTGTTTTATGCCCTTTTTTATTATATGAAAAACACAAAATATGCATGTGGGGAGGCGTGGCCGGCAGACCGACAGCGAGGCAGGGCACGCCGGGGCCCACTACAAGATGGCGGTGAGGAGGCGTGGCCGGCGGGCCAGCGGCGAGGCGGGGCGTATCAAGTGCGTGGATCGCCCACCTGGGCACAATCAGATAATCTCCTCACGCTGTGTAAAAGGGCGGCAGCAGTAAACGATGGGGAAGCGAGAGTTGGAGAGTCCGAAGCAGACGCAGCGCGCAAGAGACCGAGAACCAGACGGAGACAACGATGTGGTGCTGAAAAGCAGACGGCGAAGCGAGCAGAGCGAGGTGGAGCTGAAAAGCGACCCAAAGCAAGAAGATGCAGCTTTATTGAAAGAATAAAGAAAAGTCAAAACCTGCTCGCAGTAATGTCCCTATTTGGTGGTCCATGGAACCTGCATGACAGTGAGAGTCTGTCACAATGCAATATTTCCCCCAAAAAATATTTCAAAGTGGGATATTTAAAGTGAAATAATTGGAGCCTTAAATATGTCAATAATTCATAACATTGATTTTGATTAATTACTTTTTCCAAGCAATGGCAGTTTTGCGTTATTAGAGTCAACATGTTCTTGTTCCATTTCACCTGTTTGCTCTTTTATTCAACGTTTTAATGTTTTTTCAAAGTTTTTTTAATAGTATATTTAGAAAAGTCCTGTGGGCTGAAAATGGCCCCCCAGCCGTACTTTGGACACCCCTGCTTTAGCGCACAAGAAGTGTTTTAAGAGCTTAACAAGTGTGTGCTAAAGTACTTGAAATGTATCAAATATGTACAAAAACATGAAATACTTTGTGGAAATGCACCCTCTGAAACGATAATGGAGGATGTCTTGTTTCTTTCTCCCGCCTGTGAATGACAAGTGTGCCACCTGCTGGCCACGGTGCGTCACTGCACTGATTTAGGGCAGAAAGACGAGGCTCGTAGGATTTCTTGTTTTGTTTTGGGAAATGAAAATGAAACAGATCGTTCATTCACAAATGCACTCGCTGCAACTCCATCACTGGCCGCTGGGGGGCAGCACAACACCCTAAAATACCACGGTACGTTGATGGAAATACAACATTAACTTTACCTTTTAAATACTACTACTTCATCTTTGGAAGTTATTAAATATAACTACTTCATCTTTGGAAGTTATTAAATACTACTACTTCCTCCTTGGAAATTATTAAATATTATTACTTAATCTTTGGAAGTTATTAAATACTACATCTTTGAAAGTTATTAAATACTATTACTTCCTCTTTGGAAGTTATTAAATATTACTACTTCATCTTTGGAAGTTCATCCTTTGAAGTTGTTGAATACTAATACTTCATCTTTGGAAGTTATTAAATACTACTTCATCTTTGGAAGTTATTAAATACTACTACTTCATTATTGGAAGTTATTAAATACTACTTCATCTTTGGAAGTTATTAAAGACTACTACTTAATTATTGGAAGTTATTAAATACTACTTCAGAATCAGAATCAGAATCAGAAGTACTTTAATAATTCCAGAGGGGAAATTAAGATTTTCAGCACAACCCCATTCAAAAGCAGACAAATATTACAGAGACAGAACAGGATCACTGACGGGTCTGCCAACTTCCGGTGCCCCTTACAAAAAAGGTGAGAAAGAGGTAAACGCTGGGGGGGAAGAAAACAAATAATTCAGTCTAAGCGTGGGCCCCTGGAGAGGGGGTCCAGACTGAGGCCAAGGAAAAAACCCTCATAGCCATCGCACACATAAACATGTGTGTAAGAGGGAAACATCAAACATAAAAGAACACAAAGGACATTAAAGACATTAGAAGAGCATAGCTGATGCAACCAGCCATTTCTACATACAGCTACAAAAAAATAAATGAATAACTATAAAAACAAAAAAAACACACCATCGTCTGCTGGGGTGGGGGGAGCATGGCCAGAGACAGGAGCAGACCCAACAAAGCAACCTTGCAATTCGACTCCACCCTCGGCCGCCCACCAACTCTCGACCAGTGTATCAAGGAATCAGGAATGCCATCAATGATTATATTGCTTCTCCTCCATTGGTTTGCCAGGTAGTCTAGCTTTGAAAATAATTCCTTTGTGGAAGTTAGGGTGGCTGCCTGCTTGTCAGCCAATAGTTTACCAACCTCCATACATTTGGCATTACTGTTTTTCAAACCACCAAAACTGTCGGCTGTTTTTTAATTCCTCAATATTCCTAGACATGTTGGCCACATCCGTCGCCAGGTTATCAACACGATAGACACTTGTAGACATGCTTTGAAGCTCTTTTCTTGCTGCTCGAGTAGATCTTTAAAATAGTTCTTCTGTAGATCAAGTAATTCCTGCTCCATTGATTTGGTAATTGAATTTCGTGGCCACGGATGAAGTGCTGGCTGTCCAAAGTTGGGACCCGGGGTGGACCGCTCGCCTGTGCATCAGTTGGGGACATCTCTGCGCTGCTGACCTGTCTCCGCTCGGGATGGTCTCCTGCTGGCCCCACTATGGACTGGACTCTTACTATTATGTTAGATCCACTATGGACTGGACTCTCACAATATTATGCTAGATCCACTCAACGTCCATTGCACTGGTCGCCCTCTCCAAGGTTTCTCATTGTCCGATTGGGTTGAGTTTTTCCTTGCCCTGATGTGGGATCTGAACCGAGGATGTCGTTGTGGCTTGTGCAGCCCTTTGAGACACTCGTGATTTAGGGCTGTATAAATAAACATTGATTGATTGATTGATAATTGCATCATCACTTCTTATCTTGGCCATTTCACCGACACTGACCTGGTCGAACAAGCTGGTGCTGCTGGGGGCCTCGAAGCTGCTGGTATCCTGGGCCTGGTGGTGGTGTTGGCTGCTGCTGCTGCTACTGGTGGTGCAAGGTGGAGGAAACTTAAAGGCCTACTGAAACCCACTACTACCGACCACGCAGTCTGATAGTTTATATATCAATGATGAAATCTTAACATTGCAACACATGCCAATACGGCCGGGTTAGATTAGTAAAGTGCAATTTTAAATTTCCCGCGAAATATTCTGCTGAAAACGTCTCGGTATGATGACGTTTGCGCGTGACGTCACGGATTGTGCGGACATATTGGGACACCATTGTGGCCAGCTATTAAGTCGTCTGTTTTCATCGCAAAATTCCACAGTATTCTGGACATCTGTGTTGGAGAATCTTTTGCAATTTGTTCAATGAACAATGGAGACTGCAAAGAAGAAAGCTGTAGGTGGGATCGGTGTATTAGCGGCTGGCTGCAGCAACACAACCAGGAGGACTTTGAGTTGGATAGCAGACGCGCTATCGTGAGTACGCAGCTTTGGCTTCCAACCATTTGATCGCTTGCCCGTACGTGCGTGCCGCTATGTGCATGTCACGTACGTAACTTTGGGGAAATATATGTGCTGTATGAACTTTACGGAAGTGAACGGTACTTTGGGCTGTGGGATTGAGTGTGTTGTGCGGGTGTTTGATTTGTATTGGCGGGTTACATGGACGGGAGGGGGGAGGGGGGAGGTGTTTGTTATGCGGATTAATTTGTGGCATATTAAATATAAGCCTGGTTGTGTTGTGGCTAATAGAGTATATATAGTTTATTTATTGTTTTAGTCATTCCCAGCTGAATATCAGGTCCCACCCGCCTCTCACAGCATCTTCCCTATCTGAATCGCTTCCACTGCCCTCTAATCCTTCACTCTCACTTTCCTCATCCACAAATCTTAATGGGGTAATCGTCGCTTTCTCGGTCCGAATCGCTCTCGCTGCTGGTGGCCATGATTGTAAACAATGTGCAGATGTGAGGAGCTTCACAACCTGTGACGTCACGCTACTTCCGGTACAGGCAAGGCTTTTTTATCAGCGACCAAAAGTTGCGAACTTTATCGTCGATGTTCTCTACTAAATCCTGTCAGCAAAAATATGGCAATATCACGAAATGATCAAGTATGACACATAGAATGGACCTGCTATCCCCGTTTAAATAAGAAAATTTCATTTCAGTAGGCCTTTAAGGTGCCGACCGAGATGCTGGTGCAGTTTTACTCAGCCATCATCGAGTCCATCCTCACCTCCTCCATCACCGTGTGGTTCCCCGGCGCCACAGTCCAGGATAAGAATAGACTGCAGCGCATCGTACGTGCTGCTGAGAAGGTGACTGGCTTCAATCTCCCATTCTCCAGGACCTGTTCTCTTCCAGGACCAGGAGGCGTGTGGGTCAGATCACATCTGACTCTTCTCACCCTGGACACAAACTATTCTCCCCTCTCCTCACAGGCAGGAGACTATGGTCCATCCAGACCCACACCTCCCGCCACCTGAACAGTTTTTTCCCCTCGGCCATCAGGCACATGAACAATAACAAGATCTGATAGCTCAGTTACAGCTCTTTTTGTTACCTATTCTGTGTTATATGTGTTTTATGTTGCACGATTGCACCAAGAAAAATTCCTAGTTCGTGAACCCGTTCTCAAACAATGGCAATAAAAACTATTCTGATTCTGATTCTGATTGATCTTTCTAAAGCTTTTTATACTGTTGATTATACCATTTTACTTGATAAATTACATATCTATGGTTTTCATTCATATTGCTTTTAAATGGCTGTCTAGTTATGTTTCTAACTGTGAGCAATTTGTGTATGTCAATGGTTGTTTTTCATCCAAACTTATGATGCCATGTGGAGTTCCTCAGGGGTCTATACTTGGACCCCTACTATTTCTCATTTACATCAATGACGTAGCTGATGTATGTTCATCCTTTACACCGATTCTGTTTGCTGATGATACAAATTTGATCCTAACTCACAAGAAATTTGAAAACTTCATTAGGGAAGCTAATTCTGGTATAGCAATGCTATTTGAATGGTTTTGTTAGTAGGCTATCACTAAATGTAAAAAAAAAAAATCCAACTTTATATTATTACTATAATATAAAGGCATAATATTTACTACTATATTATGCTAGATCCACTCGACGTTCATTGCACCGGTCGCCCAGGGGCTGGGGGTCCCCACATCTGCGGTCCCCTCCAAGGTTTCTCATTGTCATCCCATTGGGTTGAGTTTTTCCTTGCCCTGGTGTGGGATCTGAGCCGAGGATGCCGTTGTGGCTTGCGCAGCCCTTTGAGACACTCGCGATTTAGGGCTATATAAGTAAACTTTGATTGATTGATTGATTGAACTTTATTGTGTTTGCAAGCGAAAACAAAACATACTGTAAACAGAGTGCTAAGACTTCTATTGGAGGAAATTGGTCAAGGTTCATCTACCAAATTTCTAGGTATCCTAGTGGATGAAAAATTGTCATGGACAGAACACATAGGGAACGAACAAAGTGTCAAGATCTCTTGGTATCATCAGAAGAATCAGGGGTTTGGTTCATCATCTCTTTATTACAGTTTAATTTATCCATATCTTATCTAATGCAATATTGTCTGGGGTAGTACATATCCATCAAATCGACACAAATTATTCATTATGCAAGAACAATTTGTAAGAATAGCTACTTCCTCTAACTATTTGGCTCCATCTGCTCCCCTTTTTAGGAAACTAAATGTACTATCTATTTATGATATCAACACAGTTCAGTCCTCTTCTTTTATCGACCTAATACACTTCCTACACCTTTCGAAGATGATTTTAAGACCAATTCGCAAGTTCATTATCATAATTCTAGACAAACTGATAATCTCCGTTCTATCTTTGGCCGTATCACTTTTAGCCAGTTTTCCATCAAACACAGAGGCCCTTAACTCTGGTATAGTCACCTATGTATTGCAAACTCCTCATCTTCACTCACTAACTTTAAACATAGATTAAGGGCCAGCCTGATGAATCAACATTCTCTATTTGTTCCTACATTATAAAGTAGCACACGTACACACACCCTCACACTCACCTAGACTCAATCCACACGAGGTAGACTACTTGTTATCTTATTTTCTCTATATACTATGTTTAATTGTGTTTGTTCATTTACTGCTTTAGGTGACAACTTTGCATAAGCCTTTTTGGGTTTCTTTTCTCACCTGCACTTATTTCTTATTACGTATTTCTCATTACTAATTTCTTTTCTCCATGTTTTTTCTTTTTTTTACAATGTTACCTCTTGTACTGTTTATATTGTGCGAATAAATAAAAAAACAAACAAAAAAAACCCAACGTAAGATAAAAGCAAGGAGTTCACGAGAAGACACACTCCATAGGAAAATGCTAGCTGCTTTAAACGTGACTATGGATTAAAAAAGAACGGTAACACTTTAGTATGGGGAACATATTCTAAGTAACAAAGACTTAATTTAGAGTTTTTTGGACACTAGGGGAACATATTCTAAGTAACAAAGACTTAAAGGCCTACTGAAATGAAATTTTCTTATTTAAACGGGGATAGCAGATCCATTCTATTTGTCATACTTGATCATTTCGCGATATTGCCATATTTTTGCTGAAAGGATTTAGTAGAGAACATCGACGGTAAAGTTGGCAACTTTTGGTCGCTGATAAAAAAAGCCTTGCCTGTACCGGAAGTAGCGCGACGTCGCAGGTTGAAGGGCTCCTCACATTTCCCCATTGTTTACACCAGCAGCGAGAGTGATTCGGACCGAGAAAGCGACGATTACCCCATTAATTTGAGCGAGGATGAAAGATAATATAATGATAAATGGGTTATACTTGTATAGCGCTTTTCTACCTTCAAGGTACTCAAAGTGCTTTGAAAGTATTTCCACATTCATCCATTCACACACACATTCACACACTGCCATGCAAGGCGCTAAAGATTTTGTGGATGAGGATCATGAGAGTGAAGGACTAGAGTGCAGTGCAGGACGTATCTTTTTTCCCTCTGACCGTAACTTAGGTACAAGGGCTCATTGGATTCCACACTTTCTCCTTTTTCTATTGTGGATCCCGGATTTGTATTTTAAACCACCTCGGATACTATATCCTCTTGAAAATGAGAGTCGAGAACGCGAAATGGACATTCACAGTGACTTTTATCTCCACGACAATACACTTTAGCTACGGAGATAACGTGATAGCATCGTGCTTAACTGCATATAAAAACAGACGAAATAAGCCCCTGACTGGAAGGATAGACAGAAGATCAACAATACTACTATTACTATTAAACCCTGGACCTGTAACCACACGGTTAATGCTGTACCGCCTGGCGAAGCCTAGCAATGCTGTTGCTAACGACGCCATTGAAGCTAACTTAGTTACGGGACCTCGACAGAGCTATGCTAAGAACATTAGCTCTCCACCTACGCCAGCTCTCATCTGCTCATCACGACCCGTGCTCACCTGCGTTCCAGCGATCGACGGCTTCACCCGATCATCGATGCGGTCGGCGGCGCGGAGACGGAGGAAGTCAAGGTGAGGACAGCGGTGCGGCGGCGGGCGTTGTAACTTTCGACGACACCCCGGCCGCCATCAGAGTCGGCAAGAAACATATATTTCCCCAAAGTTACGTACGTGACATGCACATAGCGCCACGCACGTACGGGCAAGCGATCAAATGTTTGGAAGCCAAAGCTGTACTCACGGTAGCGCGTCTGCTATCCAACTCAAAGTCCTCCTGGTTGTGTTGCTGTAGCCAGCCGCTAATACACCGATCCCACCTACAGCTTTCTTCTTTGCAGTCTCCATTGTTAATTGAACAAATTGCAAAAGATTCACCAACACAGATGTCCAGAATACTGTGGAATTTAGCGATGAAAACAGACGATTTAAGCTGCCGACCGTGCTATTCCAAAATGTCTCCTTCAACCCTTGACGTCACGCGCAAACGTCATCATACATAGACGTTTTCAGACGGAAGTTTCCCGGGAAATTTAAAATTGCACTTTATAAGTTAATCCGGCAGTATTGGCATGTGTTGCAATGTTAAGATTTCATCATTGATATATAAACTATCAGACTGCGTGGTCGGTAGTAGTGGGTTTCAGTAGGCCTTTAATTTAGAGTTTTTTGGACACTAGGGGAACATATTCTAAGATACAAAGACTTAAGGGTTAGGGCTAGGGTTAGGGTTATTGTAGTTTTGTGTTTTGTTTTATAAGAACAGACCATATTCATTAAGTGGTATTTGAGGTATAATCATATACAACAACTTCCTTACTTAGTACTAATAAGCAATAATTCTGAGGTTATTGAGGGAAGACTCTTAGTTAATGGCTTACTGGTTGTATAATAAGGCCATTCCATTACAGCTTTTATCTAATTTCTCTGCCTTCTTGTTAAATGCACTGCTTGCCTCTTTGTTTTATACAGTGCTTTCATGCTCTTATTTCTATTTTTATCTATGTTTCTGTTTTATCTAGTGTTTATCTAGTGCAGGGGTCACCAACCTTTTTGAAACCAAGGGCTACTTCTTGGGTACTGATTAATGCGAAGGGCTACCAGTTAGATACACACTTAAATAAATTGCCAGAAGTAGCCAATTTGCTCAATTTACCTTTAACTCTGTTATTATTAATAATTAATGATATTTATCTTTGTGGAAACACTGATCATCTTAATGATTTTCTCACAATAAATATATATAGAAACAGATAAATATCAATATGCAACACTTTATTTTTATATTTTCTCTAAGTGCACATTTTTGAAATTGAACATTTTCAAATGATCACTTCTAAGACAGTCTTGTGAAATCACAATATCCCATTTTAACTAGCTAGCCACTAACATTTTTTAACAAATCATGAATTACTTTGCACCATGTTTGTACAAATAATAACTCATGTAAAATACAAAATTAAACTCTCAAATTTTTAAATCATGTCACACTTTGAACTGGACACCAAATCTGTTATCTGTTTCTTTGTCAGTTAGTGGGAAGCCTGGCATTGCATGCTGTTAACTAGTGTGTTGTACTCTGGTGTGTAACTTGACACTGCAACTCTTTTTTTTTTTTTTTTGTCCTGCCCAGCTTCTCGGGCAAATCACATAGCAGATGTAGATGCCCATATCGGCTGTTCAGATTTACTTTACAAAAGAGAAGTGTAGGATACTTCTCTTGTTGCCTTACTTGTATTTTGACTTTATTAAATGTATTTATATTATCATTTGGTGCAGCCGGGCCGGAGCAGGAGGGGATAGAAAGAGAGAAAAAGGAAGACAGAGGGGGGGAATTGTGGGGACAAGAGGGGGATTAGACAGAGAGACAAAAACAACAACAGCAAACACAACAACAACAACAACAACAACAGAGCAACATCAGCAAATACGACATGTACAAATATGATGGTAAAAGTAATAGCAAATAAGCAGTTAGCGAAAATTTAAAAAAAAATACAGAACTGAGCATTATTACACTAAAAATGGAGCAATATGAATACCAATAGAAATAGTGCTATTGATAATAAACAATACCAGTACTTTACCTTTATTATCAACAATACAATTGTTCAAATGCAACAATATATATACGTAATGATAACTTGAGATACGAAAGAATGCAGAAAAATGGAGGGGAAGAAAGAGAAGCAACCTTAACCTTGTAGATTGTTATAGTAACAATAGGTTAAGCTTTGTCAGTGTGCCATGTGTTATACCCAGTTTACCCTAGGGCAACAACGTTAATGTATGTTTGATGAAACGTGATTATGTGCATGAGTGTATGTGTGCATATGTACTTGAATATGTACAGTATGTGTATGTGTGCTTGTACAGTGAATGTATATGTACAGTATGTGTATATGTGTGTACAGCGAATGTATATGTACAGTATGTGTATACAGTATGTGTGTTTGAACAGTGAATGTATATGTACAGTATGTGTAAATGTGTGTTTGTACAGTGAATGTATATGTACAGTATGTGTATACAGTATGTTTGTATAATGAATGTGCGTGTGGATGTACGAACTTTGAGTGTGTAAATATGTACTGTATTTATTTGTATATGTATGTGGGAGCGTAGGTACCTATGTATGTCTGTATGTATGTGTGTGAGTATATGTGAATTTGCATGTACAATACATTTGACTCCCAGTGTGTGCGGGAGCCAGAGTACGGCCCCAGCCTCCCCGAGAACCCATCCCACAAACAGTAGGTGTGGTGCCCAGGGAACCAGGGGCCACCGCCCCCACGCAGCCAAGCCGGACAGCGACAGGAATCCCAGAGCCTGGCCCACCGTGCCGCCCACAAGGGCCAGCAGCAGGCCGCAGACAGACGCACCCGGCAGAGGACAAGGCACGAGAAAAAGAGGGGGCAGCCAGACCCCAAGCCAGCGAGAGACCACACCCCACACGGACAGAAAGGCGGGACGCCCCGCCCGAGGGGCCCGGAGACCCCCCGCAACCGGACGGGAAGACCGCCCCCGCCCCACCGGCAACAGGGCCCCCACGACCCCCCACCCCCACCCCCACCCCCGGAGAGCGCGGCGAGGCCAGCCCACGGCCACCCCACCCAAGCCGGCCGCCACAGGACCACCCAGCACGGGGCCACAGGAACCACCCACCCCACCCGCAGGGACCCCAACCAGCAACCGCCCCGCCGAGTCCCCCCCCCTGAGGTAGGGGAATAAATAAATAAAATAAATAAATACATAATAATAATAATAATAATATTAATAAACACTGCAACTCTGAGTGAGTCTTGCAGATGTGCATCAGCGAGGCGTGTTCTGTGTTTGTTCTTGATGAAGTTCATGTCAGAAAAGGCCGATTCACAAATATAAGATTTTTCCTCATTGTTTGCGGAACCTTCTTAATCTTTTGGACATATTTTCACAGCAATCTGGCCTTAAGCTTAATTATGATAAATGTAAAATGTTAAGGATCGGAAATCTAAAGGGAACGTCCTTTCGAATGGAATGCAAAGTGCCTGTTTTGTGGACAGATGGACCAGTTAACATACTTGGTGTTGTTGTCCCAGAAAATCTGGAAGATCTAGGCTCAGTAAATTATGATAATCGACAAAGAAAGCTGGACAAAATTATGCAATTATGGAAAGGGCAATCCCTAACCTTGTATGGTAAAATGTCTATTGCCAACTCGTTAATTATTCCTCAATTTATTTATTTGTTTTTGTCATTACCAGCTCCATCACAAAACTTTTTTAAGATTTATGAGCGGAGGGTCTTCGATTTTGTCTGGAACGGCAAACCAGAAAAGATTAAAAGAAAGGTTTTGTACAAAGAGTATGAATATGGGGGCCGGACACTTCTCAACCTTGAAGCTATGTGTCTGTCTTTAAAAGCATCAATTGTTCCAAAGATGTATTTAAACATTGAGTGGTACACAAATGTCCTGTTGGACAAAAAACATGTACTGTATCAAAAGAAATTGTATCCTTTTTTACAAGTGATCCCCTCCCAGAGAGTCTGCTGGGAAACATGGCGGGGTTCATAAAGGAAACAATCCACTCATAGTGGTGTTTTCAATTTTATGTGCCAGAAAAAAGAGACGATATTTTGCAGCAGTTAATATGGATGAACTCTAATATTGTAATAGATTGAAAGCCTTTCTTTTGGAAAAATATGCTTGAAAGAGGAATCATTTTTGTCAATGATATTATCAATGAGAATGATAAAATTATGAAGTATGATGAATTTAGAGCTATGTATGGTGATGCTTGCTCAAGCTTTTCATTTTATCAACTAACTGGAGTAATAGGGAAAAGATGGAAACAAATAATTAATTATGGAACTACTAAATTATTAGTTTGTAAACCTCTAATAAGAAATTCTAGTTGGCAAAAAGGAACTAAAATAAATAGAAAAATATATAATTTTTATTTAGTAAAGAAATCTTTGAAGGCTGCCTCATACAACACAAATGGAAAATGGGAGGACTTTTTTGACTGCCCGTTGCCATGGGATGCCATATTCAAACTAATCTATAAAACCACTATCGATGTGCGAAATCGTTATTTTCAAATTAAAATTATTTATAACTTCTTACCCACAGGGAAAATGTTAAAATTATGGAATATGACAGAGTCAGATGATTGCCGATTTTGTTGTCAGGAGCCTGAATCCACCCTGCATTTGTTTTGGTATTGTCATATTGTGTCTTTGTTTTGGGTGGAAGTTGAAAAAATGTGTTTAAGGATTGGTTTGTTTATGAAGCTTAATGTGGTTTCTGTTATTTTAGGAGAGTTCATTGACAATCATGATTTAGTCAATTTAATTATATTACTCGGTAAAATGTTTATTTTTAAGGCCAAAAACAGATATTCACTTAGTATTACTTTCTTTAAAACATTTATTCAGTATTTTCTAACTTTAGAAAGTTACATGGTTGAAAACGATAATGATGCCAAAAAACATTAAAAAAAAGATGAGAAGTCCTCAAAGGCTTATTTTGAAAGTATAATTATGTTTATAGATTATATGATATCTTTTGTTGTGTTCCCTAATTTGAGTGACCTGGACATAATCTGGACTGTACATAAATGCTTATTTTGAAAATGTAATATTGTTTATAAATTATATGCAATCTGTTGTGTTCCCTAATTTGTTTTTGTGTACATGAATGAAGGTGTGTGTTGCTGAGTCCGACTTGGACATTATCTGGACTGGGCCTGGTTTAAAAAACCCTTTAAACAAATCTAATTTCATTGACAACCTGGTCTGTTGAAGATAAGGCCCTTTTTAAAAAAATAAAATAAAATAAGATAAATAAATACAAAACATTTTCTTCGATAAAAAAGAAAGTAAAACAATATAAAAATAATTACATAAAAAATAGTAATTAATGAAAATGTTAGTGGACCAGCAGCCTATACAATCATGTGTGCTTCAGGGACTGTGTCCCTTGCAGATGTGTTGTCTATGTTGTGGGAACCAGAATATTGGTAGCAGAAATAAATAACCCCTTTTGTGTGAGTGGGTGTGGATGAGTGTGCATGGGGGAGGTTGTTTGGGTTGATGCACTGATTGAAAGTGTATCTTGTGTTTTTTCTATGTAGATTTAATAAAAAAAAAAAAAAAAAAAAAAAAAAAAAACATTTTAATTTTTTTTTTTAGAACAGGCCCGCGGGCGACTCATCTGGTCCTTACGGGCGACCTGGTGCCCGCGGGCACCGCATTGGTGACCCCTGATCTGGACTGTACATAAATGCTTATTTTAAAAATGTAATTTTGTTTATAAATTATATGCAATCTGTTGTGTTCCCTAATTTTTTTCTGTGTACATGAATGAAGGTGTGTGTTGCTGAGTCCGACTTGGACATTATCTGGACTGGGCCTGGTTTAAAAAACCCTTTAAACAAATCTAATTTCATTGACAACCTGGTCTGTTGAAGATAAGGCCCTTTTTTTAAAAATAAAATAAAATAAGATAAATCAATAAAAAACTTTTTCTTGGATAAAAAAGAAAGTAAAACAATATAAAAATAATTGTAATTAATGAAAATGTTAGTGGACCAGCAGCCTATACAATCATGTGTGCTTCAGGGACTGTGTCCCTTGCAGATGTGTTGTCTATGTTGTGGGAACCAGAATATTGGTAGCAGAAATAAATAACCCCTTTTGTGTGAGTGGGTGTGGATGAGTGTGCATGGGGGAGGTTGTTTGGGTTGATGCACTGATTGAAAGTGTATCTTGGGTTTTTTCTATGTAGATTTAATTTAAAAAAAAAAAAAAAAAAAAAAAAAAATTTAATTTTTAATTTTTAATTTATTTTTTTTAGAACAGGCCCGCGGGCGACTCATCTGGTCCTTACGGGCGACCTGGTGCCCGCGGGCACCGCGTTGGTGACCCCTGATCTAGTGTGTGTCATGATTCATTTCTATTTTAATTTTTTATTATATATTCTTACTTTCTATTTTTATTTTTAATACTTTGTAGCACTTTGACATTTTAACAAATGTAAAGTGCGTAACAAATGCAATTCATTATTATTATTATTTATTATTAATAAGGCATTAATAAGCACTTATTGATGACTAATTAAGAGCCAATATGTTACTGTGGAGAGGGAGTGTGATCAGCGCGCTTGCAGCGGCAAAGGTCACTGCCTCTGTCCGTGGTGCTGAAAACAGAGGCGTGGCATGTGCTGACGGCGAGACACAGCTGGCAGATGATTAGATTGCACAGGTGGTACGTGTTAATCTAATCATCTGTTGTCTTTAACAGTGAGCGGCCGGGTGCAGGAGCAGGAGGAGGATACGGACATGACTGAAAAGGCATGTTCTGGGAGAGAAACCGATTACTGAAAAATATTATCATTAAAAACCTTGTTAAACCTGCATGCTGGACTCTTGTGGAACTTCAGTGGAACTGCTAGGAAGCGACTAACACAGTTACTAATGTGCATGTTAATAAGCAACTCATTATTGGTGAATATGTTCCCCATACTAAAGTGTTACCAAAAGAACGCTTAATAATATCTCATTCTCACGGCACAAACTGATGAGGCCTACCGGGATGAGCGGCGGAACGTCTTCCAAGATAAACCAAGCAGTCCAGTTGCGAACGATTGAACGCCCTGAGATGTTCTAAATGAGAGGTGCAAAGTGATGCTGTCAGATTTAAAAGACAAATCGTGTCTTCATGGTTAATTAAACCTGTTAGCAAAACAATAACGTGCTTAGAACCACAAACTATATTAAAAGTCTGATTTGATCCTGCGTTATTCCATGGTGTGCAGACAGAGCGAACAAAACCAATTGCAGTTCACTTGGGGTAATTCATTTCAATTATCGAGTCGACAGGCGCAGTTTGTACAGCAGATGGTTTGACAAGACACTCAAATGACTCCTCCACATCCTCCGTCATCACCTCCTCCTCCGCCTCATCAATCTTTAGGATCACAAGGTCCCACTCGGGGCCCCACCTTTCAACAGGCGCCGAGCGTGAAACGCCAACATGATGCTTACGACGTCTCACTGATGACTCCTGCAAGATGAGAAGATATGCTCAAACATTGACTGCGGCTTCTTCGATCTTCATTAGTCAATGGTAAATGAGGTTTTTTTTGCCCGCCCGCGCGCGCACACACATACAAACACACAATAAAATACAAATAAAATTACTCTGGAAGATGTTCAGAAAAATGTTGGAGCACATGCAGTAGCCATGGCATCTGCCTCCACACTCCCACTTGGCCGGTAATTCATTTATTATTCTTGTCGTTAGTGTCTAAATGATGGAAATGACCTCAGTTGAACTGTGTGAGTCCACTTAAACACGGACACAATTAAATTAATTCATATTAATCCAGCACAGAGGGTCCACTTTTTTCTTCAGCCTTGCCAGATAAACTGAGACGTGTGACAAAAAGCATGGACATCACATTTTAAGTGCGACATAGACAACGGTTGATGCAGAAAGATCAGTTTTGAAGCATTTAGACAGGCAAAAAAATCAGATCTGTGTCACTTGAGGACAAGAAAATCAATCAATCAATCAATGTTTACTTATATAGCCCTAAATCACGAGTGTCTCAAAGGGCTGCACAAGCCACAATGACATCCTCGGCTCAGATCCCACATCAGGGCAAGAAAAAACTCAACCCAATGGGATGACAATGAGAAACCTTGGATCTAGCATAATATTGTGAGAGTCCAGTCCATAGTGGATCTAACATAATAGTGAGAGTCCAGTCCATAGTGGATCTAACATAATAGTGAGAGTCCAGTCCATATTGGGGCCAGCAGGAGATCATCTTGAGTGGAGACCGGTCATCAGCCCAGAGACGTCCCCAACTGATGCACAGATGAGTGGTCCACCCTGGGTCTCCACTTTGGACAGCTGTGGTCACCGAATCTGTGCCCCCAGGGGGGCAGAGCAGAAAAGAAACGGCAGATCAACTGGTCTAAAAGGGGGGTCTATGTAGAGGCTAGAGTATACAAATAGGTTTTAAGATGGGACTTAAATGCTTCTACTGAGGTAGCATCTCTAACTGTTACCGGGAGGGCATTTCAGAGTACTGGAGCCCGAATAGAAAACGCTCTATAGCCCGCAGACTTTTTTTGGGCTCTGGGAATCACTAATAAGCCGGAGTTCTTTGAACGCGGATTTCTTGCCGGGACATATGGTACAATACAATCGGCAAGATAACAAATCCGATATGTTGTTCAGTATAAACGGGGCCATAGAGTTGAAGTATGTGTCTTAGGCTCCTTCTACACTAAGCCGGATAAGGTTATCCAGGGTAAATCCCACCTAACCTTATCCGTGTCCACACACCCACAATGGTCGTTTAAGACAGTGTTTTTTCAACCACTGTGCCGCGGCACTAGTGTGTGCCGTGAGATACAGTCTGGTGTGCCGTGGGAGATTATCTAATTTCACCTATTTGGGGTAAAAAATATTTTTTTGCAAACCAGTAATTATAGTCTGCAAATCATGTGTAGTTGTTGAGTGTCGGAGCTGTGTAGAGCTCGGCAGAGTAACCGTGTAATACCCTTACATATCAGTAGGTGGCAGCAGGTAGATGTCAGAAACAGCGGGAGGCAGTGTGCAGGTAAAAGGGTATCTAATGCTTAAACCAAAAGTAAACAAAGGTGTTTTTGGAAACTGTGGACGACGTGTCTTCCGTAACAAAGAGGAAAAGAACCATCCGGATTGTTCTAGGCGCAAAGTTCAAAAGCCAGCATCTGTGATGGTATGGGGGTGTATTAGATCCCAAGGCATGGGTAACTTACACATCTGTGAAGGCACCATTGATGCTGAAAGGTACAGTACATACAGGTTTTGGAGCAACATATGTTGTCATCCATTCCATCCACTTCCCTGTAGTTGTTAGAATAGAATAGAATAGAAAGTACTTTATTGATCCCTGTGGGTAATTCAGCACCACAGTTCGCTCACAATAAACAATAAACACTTAGGTATTTTTTTACATGTGAATAATATAAATACAGTCTATTATACAGCATTATTTACATGTGAATAGTATAAAACAGTCTATTATACAGCATTATTCACATGTGAATAATATAAATACAGTCTATTATACAGCATTATTCACATATGAATAACATAAATACAGTCTATTATACAGCATTATTCACATGTGAATAATATGAAAAAAGTATATTATACAGCATTATTCACATGTGAATAATATAAATACAGTCTATTATACAGCATTATTCACATGTGAATAATATAAATACAGTCTATTATACAGCATTATTCACATGTGAATAATATACATACAGTCTATTATTCAGCATTATTCACATGTGAATAAAATAAATACAGTATATTATACAGCATTATTCACATGTGAATAATATAAATACAGTCTATTATACAGAATTATTCACATGTGAATACTATAAATACAGTCTATTATACAGCATTATTCACATGTGAATAATATAAATATAGTCTATTATACGGCATTATTCACATATGAATAACATAAATACAGTCTATTATACAGCATTATTCAAATGTGAATAATATGAAAAAAGTCTATTATACAGCATTATTCACATGTGAATAATATAAATACAGTCTATTATACAGAATTATTCACATGTGAATAATATAAATACAGTCTATTATACAGCATTATTCACATGTGAATAATACAAATACAGTCTATTATACAGCATTATTCACATGTGAATACTATAAATACAGTCTATTATACAGCATTATTCACATATGAATAACATAAATACAGTCTATTATACAGCATTATTCACATGTGAATAATATGAAAAAAGTGTATTATACAGCATTATTCACATGTGAATAATATAAATACAGTCTATTATACAGCATTATTCACATGTGAATAATATAAATACAGTCTAGTATCTTAGCGTAGTGCTTAGCTTTTTTTGTTGCACAAAAGTTGCCTCTTGTATGTCTTGCCCCATTTAGACAATAAGTCCTTGGGTGTGTTAGGTCGTGAGTTCAAACACCGGCCAAGTCATACCAAAGACTATAAGAATGGGACCCATTACATCCCTGCTTTGGCACTCAGCATCAAGGGTTGGAATTGGGGGTTAAATCACCAACATGATTCCCGAGCGCAGCCACCGATGCTGCTCACTGCTCCCCTCACCTCAGAGGGGATGGAACAAGGAGATGGGTCAAATGCAGAGGGTAATTTCACCACACCGAGTGTGTGTGTGTGACTATCAGTGATACTTTAACTTTAACTTTAATGTACCCTTTGATGCGATGTGTTGTACCATTCCTTTGAATGGTGTGTCACGACCTTCTTGCCATTTTCGTGTCAATGCAGAGCTCCTAGTCATGTGGATGCAATAAAAAGCATTCGCCTCCAAGCACCTAGAACTACCTCTGAACAATCTCATGTTGACTCAAAATCTGCAAACTTCTGCTGACTTTATGTTCTGCTATAGCTATATTTGATATTTGGACTGTCAGTAAGACTAACCTGAACAATCTTTCTTTCTGTAAAAGTGATGGTTGTCTGGACTTTTTGCCCGCTGGCCTTCCTTAAAGTTGTGAAGGTTCATTTATTCCGAAGGAACTTCAAGCTAGAGAAAGACGATAAATGTGAAGATTTATTTGAAATGAATCCGAGTTGTAGAATTTGCTATGAATAAAATATTAATTCTGATAAGTAAAGTTGGAGTCTCTAGTGGTTTATTATATATATATATTATTTATTATAATATATATTATTATATAAATTATAGAGTTGCTATTGTTTAATAGCTTTTATTAATTCATGCATTGCTGCTTATGATTATCAAATGATAAGTTGGAGCAGTCGATCACATGACACATTGTTAGAATAATTATGTATATATTATCACACAACTTTTATGCTTAAGGGCCGTTGCTATACATATTGTCAATTGTGCGGAAGTGGTATTTTTCTTTGTCTGTGCAAAGCTGGCAATCCAAAAGATTGCAAGCCAGTCTGGTATCAGTGTTTGTGTCCAGGAACGGCCTGCTGACTGCCAAGGCCGAACACTGCCGTGACATAGACAGAGCAGAGACAAGGCGATATCACCAGCGTCAACACCTTTGCATTTTTGTATTATCATACTGTATATTGTGTCTAACTGGAGTTGTCGAGATTACCCCCTTCCCTCAGCGACAGCTTCAGTGATGTAAACAGGGACCTCCCAAATAAATAGAGGAAGCACGCGGGCTGGACTTTTAGAACATAGTTTGGATCTGTAACTAGAATACAGCCCAAAATACGTGTCTCCTCATTGAGCCAAATTGAACTCTGTCTCTGCATGATTCCTTGCTTCTCGTCTGTTTAATAGATGTCATCAGTGTTTGAACCTGACACACATACAGTGCATCACTTGTTATGTTACAGCCTTATTAAAAAATGGAATTAATTAATTAATTATACATACAATAGCCCAAAATGACAATGTGAAATGTTTTTTTTTTTTGCAAACTTATTAAAACAAAAAGTAAAAATACATGTACATAAGTATTCACAGCCTTTGCCCAATACTTCGTTGATGCATTTTTACCGCGATTACAGCCCCAAGTTGTTTTGATTACAGCGCATCATAATAATCCCCTAAATTCCCCCCAAAAACGGATTAACTGGCTGGTACATGAAGACAATATAACATACATCTATAAACGTGGATGCATATGCAAAAGTGCAATATATTTATATGTACAATAATCTATTTATATCTGCACTTTATTGCTCTTTTATCCTGCACTACAATGAGCTAATGCAACAAAATTTTGTTCTTATCTGTACTGTAAAGTTCAAATTTGAATGACAATAAAAAAGAAGTCTAAGTCTAAGTCATAAGCTTGGCACATCTATCTTTGGGCGGTGTTGCAAGTTCCTCTTTTCAGCACCTCTCAAGCTTCATCAGGTTGGATGAGAAACATTGTTTTTTTTATCCAGGATGTCTCTGAACTTATATGACCTCACAATACGTCATCAAGATTGCTTTTTGAGTTTTCACTGTGCTTTAAGGTCGCCTTGAAGACTTTCCAGAAAGGTGAGTTGGAAGAACATGTCCCAAAGTGACAGAACGATGAGTAACAATGATTGCAGTATTGCTTATTGTTTTGCGTCTGGACACTGGAGGCAGGTAGGAAGACTCGTTGGTCACATCTTCAACCTTTTTTTTTTTTTTTTTACACATCTAAAAAATGTTCCCACCAAGCTCAGGTTAAAGATGTCTGGTAAAAGGTCTCCCAGCTACACATGCCTTCAGCAGTCTCTGACAAACTTAAAATATCCTTGAAAAGTACGAAACTGATGGGATGCTGCCACTAAAATATATTTTATATAGAGTATATATATGTTCCAATATGAAGGAATCAATAAAGCGATATCTATCTATCTATCTATCTATCTATCTATCTATCTATCTATCTATCTATCTATCTATCTATCTATCTATCTATCTATCTATCTATCTATAGAATATGCTCCTCTCTGAGCTGCCACCTTATCGTGGTAGAGGAGTTTGCGTGTCCCAATGATCCTAGGAGCTATGTTGTCCGGGGGCTTTATGCCCCCTGGTAGGGTCTCCCAAGACAAACTGGTCCTAGGTGAGGGATCAGACAAAGAGCAGCTCGAAGACCTCCATGAAAAATGAAAACGAAGGACCCAGATTTCCCTCGCCCGGACGTGGAGCCAGGCCCAAAGGTGGGGCATGATGGCGAGCGGGCACAGCCTGAAGAGGCTCACCACCCATAGCAGGGGCCATAGAGGTTGGGTGCAATGTGAGCTGGGCGGAAGCCGAAGGCAGGGCCCTTGGCGGTCCGATCCTCGGCTACAGAAGCTAGCTCTTGGGACGTGGAACGTCACCTCGCTGGGGGGGAAGGAGCCTGAGCTAGTGCACGAGGTGGAGAAGTTCCGGCTGGATATAGTCGGACTCACTTCGACGCACAGCAAGGGCTCTGGAACCAGTTCTCTCGAGAGGGGCTGGACTTTCTTCCACTCTGGAGTTGCCAGCAGTGAGAGGCGACGGGCTGGGGTGGCAATTCTTGTTGCCCCCTGGCTCAGAGCCTGCACGTTGGAGTTCAACGCAGTGGACGAGAGGGTAGCTTCCCTCTGCCTTCGGGTGGGGGGACGGATCCTGACTGTTGTTTGCGCTTACGCGCCAAACAGCAGCTCAGAGTACCCATCCCTTTTTGGATTCACTCGAGGGAGTACTTGAGAGTGCTCCCTCGGGTGATTCCTTTGTTCTACTGGGGGACTTCAACGCTCATATTGTCAATGACAGTGAAACCTGGAGAGGTGTGATTGGGAAGAATGGCCGCACGGATCTGAACCCGAGTGGTGTTTTGTTATTGGTCACAGATTGTCCATAACGAACACCATGTTCAAACATAAGGGTGTCCAAATGTGCACTTGGCACCAGGACACCCTAGGCCGCAGTTCCATGATCGACTTTGTAGTTGTGTCATCGGATTTGCGGTCTCATGTTTTGGACACTCGGGTGAAGAGAGGGGTGGAGCTTTCTACCGATCACCACCTGGTGGTGAGTTGGCTGCGATGGTGGGGGAGGATGCCGGACAGACCTGGCAGGCCCAAACGCATTGTGAGGGTCTGCTGGGAACGCCTAGCAGAGTCTCCTGTCAGAGAGAGTTTCAATTCCCGCCTCCAGAAGAACTTTCAACATGTCACGAGGGAGGTGCTGGACATTGAGTCCGAGTGGACGATGTTCCGTACCGCGATTGTCGAAGCGGCCGATTGGAGCTGTGGCCGCAAGGTGGTTGGTGCCTGTTGTGGCGGTAATCCTAGAACCCGCTGGTGGACACCAGCGGTGAGGAAGGCCGTCAAGCTGAAGAAAGAGTTCTATCGGGTTCTTTTGGCTCATATGACTCCGGAGGCAGCAGAAAGGTACCGACAGGCCAAGCGGTGTGCAGCTTCAGTGGTCGCGGAGGCAAAAACTCGGCCATGGGAGGAGTTTGGGGAAGCCATGGAAAACGACTTCCAGACGGCTTCGAAGCGATTCTGGACCACCATCCGCCGCCTCAGGAAAGGGAAGCAGTGCAATGTCAACACCGTGTATGGTGAGGATGGTGTTCTGCTGACCTCGACTGCGGATGTTGTGGATCGGTGGAGGGAATTTTTCGAAGACCTCCTCAATCCTACCAACACGTCTTCCTATGCGGAAGCAGTGCCTGGGGAATCTGTGGTGGGCTCTCCTATTTCTGGGACTGAAGTTGCCGAGGTAGTTAAAAAGCTCCTCGGTGGCAAGGCCCCGGGGATGGATGAGATCCGCCCGGAGTTCCTTAAGGCTCTGGATGCTCTGGGGCTGTCTTGGTTGACAAAACTCTGCAACATCGCGTGGACATCGGGAGGCGGTACATCTGGACTGGCAGACCGGGATGGTGGTTCCTCTCTTTAAGAAGGGGAACCAGGGGGTGTGTTCCAACTATCGTGGGATCACACTCCTCAGCCTTTCCGGTAAGGTCTATTCAGGTGTACTGGAGAGGAGGCTACGCCGGATAGTCGAACCTCGGATTCAGGAGGAACAGTGTGGTTTTCGTCCTGGTCGTGGAACTGTGGACCAGCTCTATACTCTCGGCAGGGTCCTTGAGGGTGCATGGGAGTTTGCCCAACCAGTCTACATGTGGACTTGGAGAAGGCATTCGACCGTGTACCCCGGGAAGTCCTGTGGGGAGTGCTCAGAGAGTATGGGGTAACGGACTGTCTGATTCTGGCGGTCCGCTCCCTGTATGATCAGTGTCAGAGCTTGGTCCGCATTGCCGGCAGTAAGTCGGACACGTTTCCAGTGAGGGTTGGACTCCGCCAAGGCTGCCCTTTGTCACCGATTCTGTTCATAACTTTTATGGACAGAATTTCTAGGCACAGTCAAGGCGTTGAGGGTATCTGGTTTGGTGGCTGCAGGATTAGGTCTCTGCTTTTTGCAGATGATGTGGTCCTGATGGCTTCATCTGGCCAAGATCTTCAGCTCTCACTGGATCAGTTCGTAGCCGAGTGTGAAGCGACTGGGATGGGAATCAGCACCTCCAAGTCCGAGTCCATGGTTCTCGCCCGGAAAAGTGTGGAGTGCCAACTCCGGGTTGGGGAGGAGATCTTGTCCCAAGTGGAGGAGTTGAAGTACCTCGGAGTCTTGTTCACGAATGAGGGAAGAGTGGACAGGCGGATTCAGTGCGGCGTCTTCAGTAATGCGGACGCTGTATCGATCTGTTGTAGTGAAGAAGGAGCTGAGCCGGAAGGCAAAGCTCTAAATTTACCGGTCAATCTACGTTCCCATCCTCACTTATGGTCATGAGCTTTGGGTTATGACCGAAAGGACAAGATCACAGGTACAAGGGAACAAAATGAGCTTCCTCCGCCGGGTGGCGGCGCTCTCCCTTAGAGATAGGGTGAGAAGTTCTGTCATCCGGGAGGAGCTCAAACTAAAGCCGCTGCTCCTCCACATCGAGAGGAGCCAGATGAGGTGGTTCGGGCATCTGGTCAGGATGCCACACGAATGCCTCCCTAGGGAGGTGTTTCGGGCATGTCCGATCGGTAGGAGGCCACGGGGAAGACCCAGGACACGTTGGGAAGACTATTTCTCCCGGCTGGCCTGGGAACGCTTCGGGATCCCCCGGGAGGAGCTGGACGAAATGGCTGGGGAGAGGGAAGTCTGGGCCTCCCTGCTTGGCTGCTGCCCCCGCGACCCGACCTTGGATAAGCGTAAGAAGATGGATGGATAGAATATATAGTCGTGGTCAAAAGTTTACGTACACTTGTAAAGAACATAATGTCATGGCTGTCTTGAGTTTCCAATCATTTCTACAACTCTTATTTTTTTGTGATAGAGTGATTGGAGCACATACTTGTTGGTCACATAATACATTTTATGAATTTATTATGGGTCTACTGAAAATGTGACCCAATCTGCTGGGTCAAAAGTATAATACATCAATGTTAATATTTGGTTACATGTCCCTTGGCAAGTTTCACTGTAATAAGGCGCTTTTGGTAGCCATCCACAAGCTTCTGGTTGAATTTTTGACCACTCCTCTTGACAAAATTGGTGCAGTTCAGCTAAATTTGTTGGTTTTCTGACATGGACTTGTTTCTTCAGCATTGTCCACACGTTCAAGTCAGGACTTTGGGAAGGCCATTCTAAAACCTTAATTCTAGCCTGATTTAGCCATTCCTTTACCACTTTTGTGTCTGCGGTAGATAGAGGTGTGGATGTCCGACAACTTCCTCCAGCCAAACAGCATCAAAACAGAAGCCATCCAAACTGTCACCTCTCATCAACTCCACTTCTCCACTTCATCTGGCCACTTCATTAAGCTCTCCCCCTCTGTTATAAATCTGGGAGTCAAATTCGACCCCCATCTGTCATTTTATACCCACGTCCATCACCTCTGCAAAATTGCATTTCTTCACCTCAGAAATATTACTAAACTCTGCCCCTCCGTTTCCCTCAGTGATGCTGAATACCCAGTCCACGCCTTTGTCTCCTCCAGGCTGGATTATTACAATGCAATCCTTGTCGGGATCTTCACAGGAGCCTTCAAAAACTCCAACACATCCAAAACAGTGCTGCCAAGATCCTGAAAAGGATCCGCAAATACAGTATGAACACATTACTCCTATTATCCGGACACCTCCACTGATTCCCCGTCCACCACCGCATGGAATACCAAATATTGACCCACCAATCCATTCGTGGACATAGTACCTCGAAGAACTCCTCACACCACAATCTACATCAAGAAACCTCCGATCCACAAATATACACCGTCTTCCCCACCGACCAAACGCCACAAAATGGGACATCAAGCTTTTTCAGCGGCTGCTCCACGGCTCTGGAATGCGCTTCCAGATTGAAAGCACCACAGTCTGTGGAAGTACAAAACCCAAAACCAATGAAGTTGGCACGTTGTGTAATTTATAAATAAAAACAGAATACAATGATTTGCAAATCCTTTTCAACTTATATTTAATTGAATAGACTGCAAAGACAAGATATTTAATGTTCGAACTGAGAAACTTAATTTTTTTTTGCAAATAATCATTAACTTAGAATTTAATGGCAGCAACACATTGCAAAAAAGTTGGCACAGGGGCATTTTTACCACTGTGTTAGATGGCCTTTCCTTTTAACAACACTCAGTAAACATTTGACCAATTTTTTAAGCTTCTCAGGTGGAATTCTTTCCCATTCTTGCTTGATGTACAGCTTAAGTTGTTCAACAGTCTGGAGGTCTCCGTTGTGGTATTTTAGGCTTCATAATGCGCCACAAATTTTGAATGGGAGACAGGTCTGGACTACAGGCAGGCCAGTCTAGTACCCACACTCTTTTACGATGAAGCCACACCGTTGTAACACGTGTCTTGGCATTGTCTTGCTGAAATAAGCAGGGGCGCCCATGATAACGTTGCTTGGATGGCAACATCCAAGCCATGTTGTTCCAAAACCTGTATGTACCTTTCAGCAATAATGGTGCTTTCACAGATGTGAAAGTTACCCATGCCTTGGGCACAAATACACCCCCATACCATCACAGATGCTGGCTTTTGGACTTTGCACCTATAACAATCCATATGGTTATTTTCCTCTTTGGTCCGAGGGACACAAATCCACAGTTTCCAAAAACAAATTGAAATGTGGACTCGTCAGACCACAGAACACTTTTCCACTTTGCATCAGTCCATCTTAGATGACCTCGGGCCCAGAGAAGCTGGCGGCATTTCTGGGTGTTGTTGATAAATGGCTTTCGCTTGTATAGTACAGTTTTAACTTGCACTTACAGATGTAGCGACCAACTGTAGTTACTGACAATGGTTTTCTGAAGTGCTCCTGAGCCTATGCCGTGATATCCTTTACACACTGATGTCGCTTTGTGATGCAGTACCGCCTGAGGGATCGAAGGTCCATAATATCATCGCTTACGTGCAGTGATTTCTCCAGATTCTCTGAACCTTTTGATGATATTACGGACCGTAGATGGTGAAATCCCTAAATTCCTTGCAATAGCTCGTTGAAAAATGTTGTTCTTAAAATGTTCGACAATTTGCTCACGCATTTGTTCACAAAGTGGTGACCCTCGCCCCATCCTTGTTTGTGAATGACTGAGCATTTCATGGAAGCTGCTTTTATACCCAATCATGGCACCCACCTGTTCCCAATAAGCCTGTTCACCTGTGGGATGTTCCAAATAAGTGTTTGATGAGCATTCCTCAACTTTCTCAGTGTTTTTGGCCACTTGTGCCAGCTTTTTTGAAACATGTTACATCATCATCATCATCATCGGCAGTCACTCGTAGTCGAGTATGACTGTCCTCAGAATGGATGGATTCCCATTCGGGAGGACGCCTGCGCGTGACGTCTTTTAGCGTGGGGAGACTGATGCGCCTGCAGCCACCACACGGTCCTTGGCAGAGAGGGGCCTTGATCCAGTGGCATGGATCCATGACGACTGGCATCAAATTAACAAAGTTTTCCAGTTCGAACATTAAATATCTGTCTTTGTAGTCTATTCAATTGAATATAGGTTGAAAAGGATTTGCAAATCATTGTATTCTTTTTTTATTTACGATTTACACAACATGCCAACTTCACTGGTTTTGGGTTTTGTATTTAAACACCTGAAGACACATCTTTTCAAGAAAAGTTACAAATAGGGCTATAAGTTTCTATCATATTCTTAGTGTATGTTTTGTGTGTGCTTTTAACTTGTCATTGTACCACTTTGAGATTTATTTAAAACATGTAAAGTGCTTTATAAATTAAATGAATTATTATTATCATCAAACGATACAATCACACGAGACTCCGCTAGCCCAGTGTACAACGATTTGCTATAACTCGCCACTTTCTTTGGCCCCGCGGTGGCCTTTTTTCCTGGCAACATAAGTAAACTTAGTCAAAAACACATGAAACGTTTTGTTTGAGCACTTGATTGTGCAGAATGATACGTAGACAGACTAGTTCATACACACAATGTTTGACTGTATGATAACTGACAGGGTATATAACAACCGGGGCAAATTTTGGTGATCATATTCATGGAAAAATGAATCATATGAAAAGTAGGGTGGATGAAAACATTTTTCGAGGTAGATTTACTGTTTTGTTTTGGAGGGAGTAGACGGCACAGACCACAAGGGGGCATAGTAGCTCTATGATTTATTATATGTATACACTATAAATAGGGCAGCACGGTGGAACAAGGGGTTAGTGCATGTGCCTCACAATACAAAGGTCCTGAGTAGTCCTGAGTTCAATCCTGCGCTCGGGATCTTTCTGAGTGGAGTTTGCATGTTCTCCCCGTGACTGCGTGGGATCCCTCCGGGTACTCCGGCTTCCTCCCACCTCCAAAGACATGCACCTGGGGATAGGTTGATTGGCAACACTAAATTGGCCCTAGCGTGTGAATGTGAGTGTGAATGTTGTCTGTTTATCTGTGTTGGTCCTGTGATGAGGTGGCGACTTGTCCAGGGTTTAGCCCGCCTACCGCCCGAATGCAGCTCACATAGGCTCCAGCGCCCCCCGCGGCCCCGAAAGGGACAATCGGTAGAAAATGGATGGATGGATGGATGGACTAAATATATAATAATCAAACAATAATAATATAAAAAACTAGAAAAGGGAGTGTGACAAAAATCCCAGGAGGGTGTATGGTGTGAGACTATGTGTAGGAATTAATGAGTGTGTTACCATGAGTGTTGAGGGAATCTTTCGTTAGACCAGAGGGGAAAAGCAAGAAGGCAGGCCGTGGGCTAGCAAGCGGTCGGGGGCTGGGGAGAAGCAACGAGATCCGTGTCCAAGCAGGGGTCGAGGATCGAGGGAGGCAGTCCGGAATCCAACAGGAAAGTCGAGGCACACAACTCGATCACGGGAGACACGGGAAGTACTGCGGGAAACACAAGGGACATAAGCCACGGGAACTGGGAAGACACACAGAGAGAAAGAGCAAGTACGTGGGAGGGAAGCCAGAGACGGGATGCTTACTACGAAGAGTTAACTACATTCTGGCGCAGGATCTAGAGGAATTGCATAAGAGACACTGCAACAGGAGAGAAAACAGCATCCTCAAGGACTCATCCCACCCAGGTCACCACTGGCTTTAACTCTTGCCCTCAGGGAGGCGTTATAAGACCATCAAAGCAAGGACAAATAGACTAAAAAACAGTTTCTATCCTAGAGCTGTTATTGCCCTAAACTCTGCACTTACCTGAACACTCACAACTTTATTACTTGCTTACCTCTGATGAAGATCTACTGTGCAATACGTTTTTCTTAACATTTTATTATGTTTATAAATTTTAAATTGTTTTATTATTGTTGTTGTCTTAACACTATTTCATGTAGGTTTGTTTTAAAAGCACAGGACTGGATTGCTGTCCAATTTCGTTGTTTCCATACAATCTGATTCTAAATCTGATTCTGATCTTCGGGTCCGCTGGTCTTTATATTGCTCGCCTTCATCAGTCCCAGGTGTGCAGATTGCTGATCGCCTGCAGCCACGATGCTGAGGCGCCGGCAGAAGACATGCGTGACTGCGCATGCGCCGTGACATTCACATTGGATACTACAGAACATTTGCAACAGATGATTGATAAATCATATAAAATTTGACATGCACCAAATTTCACGTTGCCAGATCACATATGTGTAAATCATCTGCAGCGTTTACTGAGACGAAACAAATCAAAACAATCACACCTCATTCATGTCCTCATTTATGCTCAATGTCACACAGCATGGCTCGCTGCTCATCTTTATGCACGTTTAACCGCCTGCTCATCAAGCAGCAGCACGATATATGCATGCACGTGATGGGCCAGCCTGGTCTTATTGGAAGGAAAAGAGCTGCCACGAAAATCCATTTCCCCTCCATTGAAACAACACTCAGCTAAATGACTCTTTGAACTTGACTAGAGGCTACAAGACTCATCACAGAGTCATTGCAGACAGAATAGCAGAGTAGCAATATAACATTTTCTCACGCACGTCAGACAGCTCATGAATATCAATGAGCAGCAGACACAATCAGGTAACAATGAGGAAGGAAAGAAACTTCATCTATTGTCTGCTTTCTGCTCCTCACTAGGATAGACCAATGTCACAATATAACAATTTCAGTGGTCGATAGCCATACCTAGGAATTAGGAATTTCCATGATTTTTTCGATGATAAAAAAACCCAGACTGCACTACTTTATTACCGTATTTTCTGGACCATAGGGCGCACCGGATTATAAGGCGCATTAAAGGGGTTATATTATGATTTTTTTCTAAATTTAAAATATTTCCTTGTGGTCTACATAACATGTAATGGTGGTTCTTTGGTGAAAATGTTGCATAGATGATGTTTTACAGATCATCTTCAAGTTGCTTTCTGACAGTCGCTTCAGGATGCGCCATTTTGTGGGCGGTCGTATTTACGTGGCTCACCTTCGGCAGCGTCTTCTCCCCGTCATCTTTGTTGTAGCGGTGTAGCGTGCAAGGACAGGAGTGGAAGAAGTGTCAAAAGATGGCGCCATCCATCCATCCATCTTCCTCCGCTTATCCGAGGTCGGGTCGTGGGGGCCCAGACTTCCCTCTCCCCAGCCACTTCTTCCAGCTCTTCCCGGGGGATCCCGAGGCGTTCCCAGGCCAGCCGGGAGACATAGTCTTCCCAACGTGTCCTGGGTCTTCCCCGTGGCCTCCTACCAGTCGGATGTGCCCTAAACACCTCCCTAGGGAGGCGTTCGGGTGGCATCCTGACCAGATGCCCGAACCACCTCATCTGGCTCCTCTCGATGTGGAGGAGCAGCAGCTTTACTTTGAGCTCCCCCCGGATGACAGAGCTTCTCACCCTATCTCTAAGGGAGAGCCCCGCCACCCGGCGGAGGAAACTCATTTCGGCCGCTTGTACCCGTGATCTTGTCCTTTCGGTCATAACCCAAAGCTCATGACCATAGGTGAGGATGGGAACGTAGATCGACCGGTAAATTTAGAGCTTTGCCTTCCAGCTCAGCTCCTTCTTCACCACAACGGATCGATACAGCGCCCGCATTACTGAAGACGCCGCACCGATCCGCCTGTCGACCTCACGATCCACTCTTCTCTCACTCGTGAACAAGACTCTGAGGTACTTGAACTCCTACACTTGGGGCAGGGTCTCCTCCGCAACCCGGAGATGGCACTCCACCCTTTTCCGGGCGAGAACCATGGACTCGGACTTGGAGGCGCTGATTCTCATCCCAGTCGCTTCACACTCAGCTGCGAACCGATCCAGTGAGAGCTGAAGATCCTGGCCAGATGAAGCCATCAGGACCACATCATCTACAAAAAGCAGAGACCTAATCCTGCAGCGACATTGATAGGTTTATGTTCTTTTCATGCCATATTTCAAGCTTATATTCATGCGATTGTTTCATGCTCTTTTCTTGCTTCAAAGGCGAGCACAAGGCGGAGAACAAACTAAGCTATAAACTAAAATAGCACAAAGCTAACTGTGGACAATAAACAAAAACACTTACTGTGACACGAAGGAACTATGACTAAAGCGGAGTGGACAAAAGTAGACGGAGCTACAACGACAAATAGGTAGAAGATAAGTGACAAGTGACAAGTCTTGTAATGACAATGATCCAGCAGTGACTGGAGGGCAGGACAGGTTTAAATAGGCAGCTGGCTGACTGGCACCAGGTGTGGCCACGTGCCAATCAGCCACAGCTGAGGGGACAAAGCACTTAGGGAGACAATCAGGAAATGAAGACAAAATAAAAGCACTGACAGGAACTAAAGACAGGAAACTAAGACAAATGCAGAGGAAAAACTAAAACATAGCCAAACTGTCAGGGACAAGCCTGACACCTTTAGTAGATAAGGCAATTAGAGGAGGAAGCAAGGAAGTCTGTCGACTATTAGAAGTGCTACGGTAACTACAATGAGTCTTATTACTGCTGGTATTAGAATAGCAATAATTACTACCACAAAAACCTATGAAAATAGAAAATGCTATTCTCCATTAGATATAAAAAAAATACATTCAGTGTAAGACATTACTTTGCTACGGACCATCGCCTGACTCTAGTGTCTCTCTGACTCTGTCATATCTGCAGTCATGTCTTCGAAGTGTTTAGTAGGGTTCTGTACTGTGGTAACTGTAATGACGCATTAAGAAAACTCTCTCTTTGGGTAAACTTCTACCATGTATGGAGATATCCTTGGACAGATGGTGAAATAGGTTACAAATGTCTCAAATTGCAAACAGCAAACAGCATGGTTTGGATTTAAATTTTCAGGAGTTATGGGGAAAAAACAGGTAAGAAGATTTGGTTTCACATAATAGAACTAGAGATGTCCGATTATATCGGCAGTCCGATATTATCGGCTGATAAATGCTTTAAAATGTAATATCGGAAATGATCGGTATCGGTTTCAAAAAGTAAAATTTATGACTTTTTAAAACGCCGCTGTAGGGACGTAGGGAGAAGTACAGAGCAGTTGCGTCTCCCAGTCATACTTGCCAACCCTCCCGATTTTCCCGAGAGACTCCCGAATTTCAGTGCCCCTCACAAAAATCTCCCGGGGCAACCATTCTCCCGAATTTCTCCCGATTTCCACCCAGACGACAATATTGGGGGCGTGCCTTAAAGGGACTGCCTTTGCGTGTCGGCCCAATCACATAATATCTACAGCTTTTCACACACACACAAGTGAATGCAACGCATACTTGGTCAACAGCCATACAGGTCACACTGAGGGTGTCCGTATAAACAACTTTAACACTGTTACAAATATGCGCCACACTGTGAACCCACACCAAACAAGAATGACAAACACATTTCGGGAGAACATCCGCACCGTAACACAACATAAACACAACCGAACAAAAACCCAGAACCCCTTGCAGCACTAACTCTTCCGGGACGCTACAATATACACCCCCGCTACCCAAAAACCCCGCCCCCCCCAACCCCGCCCACCTAAACCTCCTCATGCTTTCTCAGGGAGAGCATGTCCCAAATTCCAAGCTGCTGTTTTGAGGCATGTTAAAAAAAATAATGCACTTTGTGACTTCAATAATAAATATGGCAGTGCCATGTTGGCATATTTTTTTTTCCATAACTTGATTTGATTTATTTTGGAAAACCTTGTTACATTGTTTAATGCATCCAGCGGGGCATCACAACAAAATTAGGCATAATAATGTGTTAATTCCACGACTGTATATATCGGTATCGGTTGATATCGGAATTGGTAATTAAGAGTTGGACAATATCGGAATATCGGATATCGGCCAAAAAGCCATTATCGGACTTCTCTAAATAGAACCCCTTTAAAGTTTGACTGTTGATTACATGAGAACAAATGGAGATAATAAGCTTATATAATCATCTTTAATGTTTTCAGGTAAAACCAACCAGAAAATGAGAACTTCTCTATTCTTACATCAACATTTTATTCATTCTACTGCGGTATATCGTCCCTGAGGAGATTGCAGGGGCCGTGAGGTAGCACCTCCGTATTTCTTCCGATGACCTTTGCCTTTTCCTAACAGCTTCATTTAGTTCAGGTATGGCAGCCCGGTGGCTGCCTTAACCCTCAACCACCAACCACGACACCACCAGCCTTATTATTCCCTCCTGCTTTGACTATGTCATTTGATCAAGTTATTCATAACATTTCAGCCCAGAGTTAGCGTGACATTGGTGTTTGCAGAGGATAAATGCATTATAAGGCGGCCCACTGCTCGGAAATTGAGCATTAATATTGGCTTTTGATGTGATGTATATATACAGACCGATTTGCAGGCTCTCGGCTCTTCCAATGGCAGCCCTCGGGGTAGAACGCTGAATATTTGCGAGAAGGAAGATTGGATAGTCATAAAAATAATAACAATTCATGTGGTGTAGTCATCTGCTGGAAAGGACGCCTGCTGTTTTCTGTTTTTGTTTGCTTGGTGTGCAACAAAAAGTGAAATCGAAGTAAGATTAAATGCATTAAATATATTGGAATTAGTTTTCGGAGATCATTTATTGCAGCAGGATTGAGTATTTTGGGTTTTAAGATATTTGAACTTCTTACTAATATTTCACGGCTTTTTTGGGATGAATCCATGCTCATCGAAATGTTAAACTATATATAAAAAAAAAAGTTATGGTATTTTATATCAACCATTAGATAGCTAGATAGATGTTTTTATTGTCATTTCACACAATATACAACAAAGCTTGTTTCAGAGCTCTACTCAAATTTCCAGCAGCATTGGGACATGTTAAAGATATACTACAAATATACAACTAAAATGTACCCAAAATATTTAAGGACATATTAAAAAATGGTCCAAAATTTCTCAAATATTTTAAAATATACTTATAAAATGAAGGCAATCAAGCAGTTAAAGGTGTGGCCGTCTTTAGCAGCCGTCAAGACTTGGCCTATGGGTTGTTTGTTTTCCTGAGATGCAAGTAAAGTTGGAGCGGGCAAGGCGTGAAGGTAAGGACATCTTTTATTTTAACACTAACAATACAAACAAAAGGGTACAAACAAAGGGCGCGCACAAAGGTGGAGAACAAACTTGACTAATGAAACCAAAACTAGCACTTGGGCAAAAAACTATGAACAATAAACAAAAACTTACTTGGAACGCAGGGAACTATGGCATACATTTCAAAGGTAGCATGGAGGTACAGAAGTAGCATGGCATGAAGTGAGCAGAGGTAGTAAGGATAATGTCACCAGCACGATCAACAGAAAAAGGCGGGCTTAAATAGCAGTGACATGATTAGTGACAGGTGTGTGACATGAGGACAGGTGAAAACTAATGGGTAGTCATGGAAACAAAAACAATGGAGCGTAAACAGAAACTAAAGAGTCCAATAACTAAACAAAACAAAACATGATCCAAAAGACATGACAGCAGCATTGAAATGATGCACACAAAATGTGTCTATACAGTATCCTGTTGTGTATACAAAACTCAAATCCAGTGAAGTTGGCACGTTGTGTAATTAGTAAATAAAAACAGAATACAATGATTTGCAAATCCTTTTCAATTTATATTCAATTGAATAAACTGCAAAGACAAGATACTTAATGTTCGAACTGCGAAACTTAATCGTCGTCACGTCGTGACATTGCTGGTTTTTACGAGCAGACGAGCACGTTCGGCAGCGCACAATCACGGAGTACTTACAAGCAGACTGTTAGAATAATCATGTATATATATTATCACACAACTTTAGTATGCTTAAAGTCCGTTGCTATAGTTATTAGCTGTTGTGCTCAAGCTGTATTTTTCCTATCTGTGCAAGGACAAAACTTCTCGTCTGAGGGGTGGCCTCAGCCGCAGATGTTATCTTTGTTTTAGCCCGCTAACAGCCAAGGACTTCAAGGACCTCAACGTAGATAAGACGACAGCACGCAGACGAAGCAGAGACAAGGCGAAATCACAAGGCCCCCAGCACATTCCGTCACGTATTGTGCGTACTGGACCTGCTTTGCATGATATATGTGACCACTCCTTTTAGAGGCGGCCTCAGTGATGTTGACTGTGGAACTCCTGAATAAATAGAAGGACGCAGGAGCTGAACCTTAGAGCGTAGGGCGAGACTGTGACTAAGTGTGCAGCTCCATGCGTTCTCCCCATGAGCTAAATTGAACTCTGTCTCTGCATGATTCCTTGCTTCTTGTCTGATTAATAGATGTCATCAGTGTTTGAACCTGACACAGACACAGTGTGTAAATAGAAAAGGGAGAACGGACGCATTTTGGCTTAAAAACTAACGATAAAGGTGAAGTTATAACACTGAAACACCCTCAGGAAGAGGTGCTTTAAGACATGACTAGCTAGCCAGCGGCTAAAGTCCATCCGCAGTCTGCAGTGTTGCAGCTACTTCTAAATCCCTAATCCTCGTCTCCATGGCGACAAATAAAGTATGTTTCTTACAAGTATCATCCCTGCAGGACGAGGAATAGCTAAACATGTTTTACCACACAGTGTAGCTCACCGGCGTCACAATGTAAACAAACGCCATTGGTGGATCTACACCTGACATCCACTGTAATGATACCAAGTACAGTAGCGTATCTAGTCGATATACTATGATTACATCGATGTTTTTGGGCATCACAACATCTTTTTTCGTTTTTTTTAAATGTATATTATATTTATAAACTCACGAAATACGTTCCTGGACACATGAGAACTTTGAATATGACCAAGTATGATCCTGTAACTACTCGGTATCGGATTGATACCCTAATTTGTGGTATCATCCAAAACTAATGTAAAGCATCCAAACAACAGAAGAATAAGTGATTATTACATTTTAACAGAAGTGTAGATAGAACGTGTTAAAAGAGAAAGTAAGCAGATATTAACAGTAAATGAACAAGTAGATTAATAATTCCTTTTCTACCACTTGTCTTTAATAATGTTGACAAAATAATAGAATGGAAAATGACACAATATGTTACTGCATATGTCAACAGACTAAATTAAGAGCCTTCTTTGCTTACTTTCTACTAAAAGACAAGTTGTCTTCTATGTTAATTTTTTTATTTCGGACAAACTTGCAATGAGAAACATATGTTTAATGTACCCTAAGATTGTTTGTTAAAATAAAGCCAATAATGCAATTGTTTGTGGTCCCCTTTATTTAGAAAAGTATCGAAATACATTTTGTTACTGGTACCGATACCAAAAAACACTAATGCTAACTATGGTTTTAGGTGGTGTTCTATGCCTAGATATCTCTGGTCTAACTGTATATGACCGTCAGACACTACTTGATCGAAAAACATATTTTTTACTTCCTGGCGTTTAAATCCCATCAGGATTAAAATATGCATGTGACACTACTTTGCACTATTATTTTTTAATTGCTTCTTATATCTGTACAGCACTATGGCCAACTGGGGCTGTTTTTAAAGGTGCTATATAAATGAATAAAGTCATCTGAACTGGACAGTTGATGCATAAAAGATGTCATGATGGCAACAGCTTTGACTCCAAAATAAATATTCGAATACAGTATATTTTTCTTCAATGGGGAATTTTTTTGGGGCGACGGGGGCTTGGGTAAATCTAAAGTTGTCCACCATCACGGTTACTTTTTTGAGGTTCTAATGTACAGGGTCCCACTATGCAAATCGAACCGCCTTAAATTATCATTTGTCCCAGCCTCCATTAAGCTGACCAACAAGGTGCAATAGAATGTTAATACATAGGTTAGCACTTTTTTAGCACATAGCACTTTAGAACTAAGCACTTTAGCACAAAGCACTTTATCTATGAGCTCTAGTGCAATGTACACTGGCACTTTATCTTTATCACCATACTGTAGATTTTATGCCTACATCAAAGTGCCATCTATGTCTATCAAGCTCCATGTTCTGATGTTTAAATGTTAGTTGTCTGGTTGTAGTTGTGTCTGCGCTTGTGTTTTTGTTCTGTTGTTTTTGTGTATGTTAAGAAAGCAATGATGCACTGTGCCCAAGACAAATTTCCCCGCGGGGACAATAAAGTTGAACCTTGAACCTTGAACCTTGAAAGTACATTTAGAAAGGAAATCATCTGCAATGGCTTTTGTCCTACTGTAATTACAGAATAACATTAGAAAAGGTTGTGTCGCTTTCCGGCTGCAGTTACAAAACAGAAAGTTGAATCAAAAACGGAGTAAATTGCATGCTTTGGTGCTTGTTGAATTATGTAAATACAGTATGAAAATGCAATCAAGTTGTTGGACTATTTCTTACACTTCCCGATTGTCACCACAGGCGGCAAATTGAGCTTCAATTTCAGCACCAGCGGGACTTATCATTCATTATTATAATTGTCACATGGCAATGCTTCCAAACAGCTGCCTGGTTAAATGGAGCATTGATGTCACATGACACCATATTTTGCCAAGAGACCAGAGATGTTGCAATGATTTTTACTGTCATCGTACATAAAGTCTCTGTTGCTCATTAATGTGTGTCAGGTTCAAACACTGATGACATCTATTGAACAAGACAAGAAGCAAGGAATCAAACAGAGACAGAATTGAATTTGGCTCAGTGAGGAGAAACGCGTACACCTGTACCCTTGTACAGTGTCATCACGCTCCTGACGAAAGATTGTACGCCTCCTCTTTTATTTGGACTTTCCCTGATTACATGGCAACAGCTGTTTCTAAAGGGATGGGGGTCGTAAACAGCCATCGGCTTTGATTACAAAACAGTTCCAAGAAAAGGTCGGTTCAAAGAAAAGGTTGTAAAACAGTTCAAAGAAAAGGTCGCCTGGAGGGGAGTCTGGTCCTGCCCTACCCCGACGTGACCAAAATAAACCCAGGAGTGCACAAAACAGGAACTTAGGGAGTCCAAAACTAACAGAACATAACAAAAACATGATCCGGACCACGGATCATGACATCAATATGATGTCGGTCCACGTTTTGCAGCTATTACAGCTTCAACTCCTCTGGGAAGGCTGTCCACAAGGTTGCGCAGTGTTTTTCTAGGAATTTTCGACCATTCTTCCAAAAACGCATTGGTGAGGTCACACACTGACGTTGGTCGAGAAGGCCTGGCTCTCAGTCTCCGTTCTAATTCATCCCAAAGGTGTTCTATCAGGTCAGGACTCTGTGCAGGCCAGTCAAGTTCATCCACATCAGACTCTGTCATCCATGTCATGTTGGAAGAGGGAGGGGCCCACTCCAAGGTCGGGAGCATGGAATTGTCCAAAATGTTTTGGTATCCTGGAGCATTCAAAGTTACTTTCACTGGAACTAAGGGGCCAAGCCCAACTCCTGAAAAACAATCCCACACCATAATTCCTCCTCCACCAAATTTCACACTCGGCACAATGCAGTCCAAAATGTAGCGTTCTCCTGGCAACCTCCAAACCCAGACTCGTCCATCAGATTGCCAGATGGAAACGCGTGATTCATCACTCCAGAGAGCGCGTCTCCACTGCTCTAGAGTCCAATACTTTTGGCAATATAGCCTCTAGGCTTAGTGGCCACATGCGTGGACAGCATCTTTTAGCTCTTATTTCCAAAATTGTGTACACTACTGAATTGGAGTCTTATGGCCGCTTATGTGGACACTTATACTGACATCTGGTGGTGTCAGAAGAGTATAACATACAATGGAATTTGGAAAAAAAAAAGTGTAAAAATAAGAATTAGCATGTCACTAAACATGAAGTACACGTTTGTGTACTTATGGACTAAGTACATCACATCAAAAGATGATTCTTAGTTTTTATTCTAATTAGGGTCCAATAAGCCCAAATAGCAAAGAGAAATAAAAAAAAGCATGTAAACAAACAGCTTGGGCCTTAAGAGGTTTGTATATCGATATATCTTACAAACTGGATATATCGCCCAGCCCTACAATGAACAAGAGAAGGCTCAACAGAGCAACAGGTAACATGATACCTGCAGAGCACTGAGGCTTGTCACCCGCTCCAGAAAAGAACAAAGGAAAAAAACGTTGTCATAATGAGGTTAGTGAACAGAACAGACAAAATTGCACTCGTGAGGCAAGGACATAAACTGAAAAGGGACAAATGTGTTCATAAATGAACACCTCAGCAACAACAATGCTGACATTGCCAAAAAAGCAAGACGCTTGAGAAAAACAAGGAAGACTACTACAAACCTGGGTATCAAACTGTAAAATATTCATACAATTAAATGGCTCACCAGAGGAGGTTAAACATTTTAGTGGTGAAAAAAATGGAGGACTCAGACTGATGCATTTGCTGATTTGTTGGAGGACTGGACTAACTTCATTCTGCACACATCCATGTTGCACATCACTGACCAAACCCAAACCAATATGGAATTGGAAACATTTTGCAACATGGAACATGAAATCTGGAATTGGAAAGTTATATACAAAAGCCAAAACCAGTGTAATTCGTAAATAAAAACAGAATACAATGATTTGCAAATCCTTTTCAACCTATATTCAATTGAATAGACTACAAATACAAGATACTTAACATTCAAACTGGAAAACTTTGTTATATTTTGCAAATATTAGCTCATTTGGAATTTTATGCCTCCAACATGTTTAAAAAAAGCTGGCACAAGTGGCAAAAAAGACTGAAAAAGTTGAGGAATGCTCATCAAACACTTATTTGGAACATCCCACAGGTGAACAGGCTAATTGGGAACAGGTGGGTGCCACGATTGGGTATAAAAGCAGCTTCCATGAAATGCTCAGTCATTCACAAACAAGGATGGGGCGAGGGTCACCACTTTGTGAACAAATGCATGAACCCCGGGCCCCGGGTGGACCACTAGCCTGTGCATCGGTTGGGGACATCTCTGCGCTGCTGACCCGTCTCCGCTCGGGATGGTTTCCTGTTGGCCCCGCTGTGGACTGGACTCCCGCTGATGTGTTGGATCCACTGTGGACTGGACTTTCACAATGTTATGTCAGACCCACTCGACATCCGTTGCTTTCGGTCTCCCCTAGAGGGGGGGGGTTACCCACATATGCGGTCCTCTCCAAGGTTTCTCATAGTCATTCACCGACGTCCCACTGGGGTGAGTTTTTCCTTGCCCGTATGTGGGCTCTGTACCGAGGATGTCGTTGTGGCTTGTACAGCCCTTTGAGACACTTGTGATTTAGGGCTATATAAATAAACATTGATTGATTGATTGATGAACAAATTGTCGAACAGTTTAAGAACAACATTTCTCAACGAGCTATTGTAAGGAATTTAAGGATTTCACAATCTACAGTCCGTAATATCATCAAAAGGTTCAGAGAATCTGGAGAAATCACTGCACGTAAGCGATGATATTACGGACCTTCGATCCCTCAAGCGGTACTGCATCAAAAAGCGACATCAGTGTGTAAAGGATATCACCACATGGGCTCAGGAACACTATAGAAAACCGCTGTCAGTAACTATAAGAACCATCCGGATTGTTACAGGCGCAAAGTTGAAAAGCCAGCATCTGTGATGGTATGGGGGTGTATTAGTGCCCAAGGCATGGGTAACATACACATCTGTGAAGGCACCATTAATGCTGAAAGGTACATACAGGTTTTGGAGCAACATATGTTGCCATCCAAGCAACGTTATCATGGACGCCCCTGCTTATTTCAGCAAGACAATGCCAAGCCACATTCTGCATGTGTTACAACAGCGTGGCTTCATAGTAAAAGAGTGCGGGTACTAGACTGGCCTGCCTGTAGTCCAGACCTGTCTCCCATTGAAAATGTGTGGCACATTATGAAGCCTAAAATACCACAACAGAGACCCCGGACTGTAGAACAACTTAAGCTGTACATCAAGCAAGAATGGGAAAGAAGTCCACCTGAAAAGCTTGAAAAATTGGTCTCCTCAGTTCCCAAACGTTTACTGAGTGTTGTTAAAAGGAAAGGCCATGTAACACAGTGGTAAAATGTGTTGCTACCATTAAATTCAAAGTTAATGATTATTTGCAAAACTAAATTAAGTTTCTCAGTTTGAACATTAAATATATTGTCTTTGCAGTCTATTCAATTGAATATAAGTTGAAAAGGATTTGCAAGTCATTGTATTCTGTTTTTATTTACCAATTACGTGCCAACTTCACTGGTTTTGGGTTTTGTATAAGGAGACACATTTTTGTAGTATTTACTGTAATGTATATATATATTATTACACACCAGCGGTTAGATCATAACATGCATCTTAGTTGTAGTTTTCCTCATCAAAATTGGAGGTGTTGAAATCGCCATTTAAAATCGCCGATGCTAATAGCATTGTGGAAGTCGCTTCCTAGCAGCTCCACTGTAGACACGGCACAAGAGCCAAGCGTGCAGGTTTTAACAAGGTTTTAATGAACAATTGTTTTAACAAAGTCTTTCTCTCCAGTAGAACGTCACCTTTCAGCCACGTCCGTATCCTCTCTCTCCCTCTGCTCCCGGCCGCTCACTGTTAAAGACAACAGATGATTAGACTACCACGTACCACCTGTGAAATCTAATCACCTGCCAGCTGTGTCTCGCCGTCCGCACATGCCCCGCCCCCATCCGATGGTGCCCCGCCCTCAACACCGTCGACAGAGGCGCTGACCTTTGCTCCTGCGGGCGCGGTGATCACACTCTCCCTCCACAAGCATGTATACGACATATCCAATGTAAGTTAGCAATAAGCTAACACGCTTGCTTTGTAGACAAGGAAAATTGCAACGTTAATTAGAGGCAATCCACCAGAAATATGTCTGTTTGCCCGCCAAGTGTTTGAGAAGGGAGCGTCTTGTGCAACAAAGTTAAGAAAATACTACATGGTGATGTTTTATTTTATATTGGTACTCTGTAGTACTTAGGGAATTTGTTAAAAAGAAGTACCCCTCTGTAATTTATACGTCTCATATAAGCAGTTGGATGTGTAAAAAAAGAATAAAAACAGACAATTAAATTGAATTGTCAGTTCGTTGCACACCTTTGCTCTCTTTTTCACAAGCTAGAATATGTCTAGTGTCACAGATCGTTGCCTCATCGTTGTCTAATTGGACATGGGTGCCATAAAATGTGTTATTCTTCTTTGTCTTGTAAAACTGTCTACATAAAGGTAGCTATAAACATAAACAAAGTTTCCTCGCCTTTGTTTCTACTGTTTTATGACTCATTATAAAAATGGGTTTGCGTGGTACATGCCAAGGGATTTGATTGTTGCCTGAGTACTTTTTGTTTGCGGAGCTTTTCATCTGACAAAACATTACAGAAGACAACTCATAAATGAATAAAACAAATACTCTGATTTATTGTGTGATGTTTTCTAGCTCTTTCAACCTGTGTCATGACATGGAGGTAAAATACAAGTAGATTGTAATTATTTTTGGTGGTTTTTCTTTTTTCACTTTTAACCTGATTACAATGTAAAATGTAAATACAATTAATCTTTCCCAGACTGTCTAACATATTAACACAGAACACTTTTAATTAATTAGTACCATTCTAGTTGCCGATAACTACAACAAAAGTATTCACAGCCCTTCACTTTTTCCACATTTTGTAATGTTACAGCCTTATTCTGAAATGGAATGCATTCATTTTTGTCCTCAAAATTCTACACACAATACCCCAGAATATATATATATTTTTTCAGAGGTTTTTAAAATGTATTAAACATAAAGAAGAAATCACACGTACATGAGTACCGCATTTTTCGGACTATAAGGCGCACTTAAAATCCTTTCATTTTTCAAAAATCGACAGTGCGCCTTATAACCCGGTGTGCCTAATGTATGGAATAATTCTGCTTGTGCTTACCGACCTCGAAGCAATTTTATTTGATACATGGTGTAATGATAAGTGAGACCAGTAGATGGTAGTCACACATAAGAGATACGTGTAGACTGCAATATGACGCCAGTAAACAACACCAAAGCTTTAAATGTTCCATTGAAAATAAAGAACATTAAACACGGCGCTTAAAAATCTGTATGACTTTGAAGCCGCACCGCTTGATGGATTGTGTGACCACCTGAGGGTACCACAGACTGTGGATGCTTTTAAAAAAAGGCTTAAAAGCCCTTCTTTTTAAAAAAGCCTTTTTTTTTTTTAGATATATGCATACTAGTTATAGCTATTTGGCTATTCTAGTTTTTATTTTTATTTATTTCTTTATTATCTTTTTATTAATTTTTTTGATACTCTGTAGCACTTTGAGATTGTTTACTCAATATAAAGTTCTTTTTACAAATAAAATCTATTATTTTCGGTCCATTCGGCTACCGTAGTCAGAGATACAAGAATTACTATGGTGTGTGTGTATAAGGACCGCAAAATGGCACCCATTAGCAGACATATATTATGTGGCGTTTTGTTTCACAATATTATGCAAAACCAACTTTTCTTACCTTCTGGTACCTGCTGATGTGTATTTGAGATCTGCATAAGTCCAGAAAATTTGCGCAAGTCCACCACTGTAGTCCGTGCAGATGCCATAGTCGATAAGCTTCTTCTTTTTCACCATCTTCTTGTTCTGGGGCATTCACCCTCTGCTGTTGCCATTTCTAATATAAAGTAGCATAAAGTTCTAACTTATGTCTCGCTATGGAAGCGCTAAAAACTACCGGTGTAGTGGGTTTACATCATTCACCCACGGAACGGTCGGACGGTTTTTCACGGGACACATTTCGGGCGTTGTTGCACTAGTGAGCCACAGATGGAAGATGTTGCTCCGTTGTTGATTGAAGTAAAGTCTGAATGTCATTAAAACAGTTAGCTCCATCTTTTGACACTTCTTCCACTCCCGTCCTTGCACGCTACTCCGCTACAACAAAGATGACGGGGAGAAGACGCTGTCGAAGGTGAGGCACGTAAATAAGACCGCCCACAAAACGGCGCATCCGGAAGCGACTGTCAGAAAGCGGCTTGAAGATGATCTGTAAAACATAATCTATGCAACATTTTGACCAAAGAACCACCATTAAATGTTATGTAGACCACAGGGAAGTGTTTTCAATTTAGAAAAAAATATAATAATATGACTCCTTTAATGCGCCCTATAATCTGGTGTGCCTTTGGTGTGAAAAAAAAATAAACCTGACAGGACCCACTCATCGGCAGTGCACCTTACAATCCGGTGCATCCTATGGTCTGGAAAATACGGTATTCAGAGTTTTTGCTCAGTACTTTGTTGATGCACCTTTGGCAGCAATTACACCTGCAAGTTTTTTTTTATACAATGCCACAAGCTTGGCACACCTATCGTCGGGCAGTTCCGCCCATTCCTCTTTGCAGCACTTCTCAAGCTCCATCAAGTTGGATGGCAATCGTCGATGTAGAGTCATTTTCAGATCTTCCCAGAGATCATGTCTGGGCTCTGGCTGGGCCACTCAAGGACATTTACAGAGTTGAAGTATTTTATTTGATATCTTGGGTCTGTGCTTAGGGTCATTGTCCTACGGATAGATAAAACGACGCCACAGTTTGATTTCAAGAGCTCTCTTGCAGGTTTTCATCCAGGATGTCTTTTTACATTGATGCATTCATCTTTCCCTCTATCCTGACTAGTCTCCCAGTTCCTGCCACTGAAAAACATCAGAATCATGCTGAGCAGAACCAACAACCTGGTCCTGAACGTCGACAAGGCCAAGGATATCATCGTCGACTTCAGGAGGCACCAGTCCAGCCACACTCCACTCTTCATCAACGGCACAGCAGTGGAGATAGTAAGCAGCACCAAGTTTCTGGGGGTGCAGATAACTGACAATATGACCTGGTCCCTACACACCGGAGCTCTTGTAAAAAGAGCTCAGCAGCGCGTGCACTTTTTGTGTCGGATGAAAAGAGCACAGCTCCCTCCCACCATTCTCACCACAATCTACAGAGGCACTATAGAGAGTTTACTGACCAACTGCATCTCTGTCTGGACTGGAACATGCAGTGCCTCAGACTGGAAGTCTCTGCAGAGAGTGGTGAGGACGGCGGAAAAGATAATCAGGACTCCTCTTCCTCCTATTCAGGAAATCGCAAAAAGCCGCTGCCTGACCAGGGCTCAGAAAATCTGTATAGACTCCTCCCACCCCCACCAAGGACTGTTTTCACTGCTGGACTCGAGAAAGAGGTTCTACAGCCTCCGTAGCAGAACCTCCAGGTTCTGTAACAGCTTCTACCCTCAGGCCATAAGACTCTTGAACGCATTTTAATAATCCCCTCAATGCCCCTCAAAAGTGCAATATATTTATCTGTACAGTAATCTATGTATTCATATCTGCACCTTATTCCTCTTTTATCCTGCACTACAACGAGCTAATGCAACAAAATGTTGTTCTTATCTGTACTGTAAAGTTCAAATTTGAATGACAATAAAAATAAGTCTATGTCTAAGTCTGTGCTACCACCACCATGCTTCACTGTAGGGATGGTTTTGGCCTGGTGATAAGCGGTGCCTGGTTTCCTCCAAACATGACGCCTGGCATTCACGCCAAAGAGTTCAATCTTTGTCTGATCAGACCAGAGAATTTTGTTTCTTATTGTCTGAGAGTCTTTCAGGTGCATTTTGGCAAACTTTTACGAAGGAATGGCTTCCGTCTGGCCACTCTACCATACAGGGCCTGATTAGTGTATTGCTGTAGAGATGGTTGTTCTTCTGGAGGGCTCTCCTCTCTCCACGGAGGAATTCTGTAACTCTGACAGAGTGACCATCGGGTTCTTGGCCACCTCCCTGACAAGGGCCCTTCTCCCTCGATTGCTCACTTAGACAGCCGGCCAGCTCTAGGAAGAGTCTTAGTGGTTCCAAACTTCCTGTCTCGGAGGTCTATAGGCAATTCCTTGGACTTCATTCTTGGTTTGTGCCCTGCCATGCACTGTCAAGTGTGGGACCTTATATATACAAAGGTGTGTGCCTTTTTAAGTCATGTCCAACCAACTGAATGTACCACAGGTGGACTCTAGTTAGGCTGTCAGAACATCTCAAGGATGATCAGTTGAAACAGAATGCACCTGATGTCACTTTTGAGCTTCATGGCAAAGGCTGTGAATACTTATGTACATGTGATTTCTTAGTTTTTTATTTCAAATCTCCCAAAACCTGTCCCAATCGATTTAATACACTTCCTTGTGGTCTATATAACATGTAATGGTGGTTCTTTGGTGAAAGTGTTGCACCGACCATTTTTAAGTAGCCTTCTGAGTGTCTCTTCAGGATGCGCCGTCTTGTGGGTGGTCTTACTTACATGGCTCAACTTCGGCAGCGTCTTCTCCCCGTCATCTCTGTTGTAGCGGTGTAGCGTGCAAGGACGGGAGTGGAAGAAGTGTCAAAAGATGGAGCTAACTGTTTTAATGACATTCAGACTTTACTTCAATCAATAACGGAGCAGCATCTTCTCATCCGTGGCTCAATAATGCAGCATCAACGCCGTGAAAAACCGTCCGACCGGAACTCTCTAATAACTAAAGTTCCGTGGGTGAATTATGTAAACCCACTACAGTTTTTAGCGCTTTGATAGCTAGTCTACAGACAGATATAAGTATGAAACTTTACACTACTTTATATTAGAAATGGCAACAGCGGAAGATGAATGCCACATAAGAAGGTGGAGAAAAATAACAAACTTATGACTACAGCGCCGGCACGGACTACAATGGCGGATGGGCGCACATTTTCAGGACTTATGCAGATCCCAAATACACATCAGCAGGTACCAGAAGGTAAGAAAAGTTGGTTTCGCATAAAATTGCGAAACAAAACGCCAGGTAATATGTCTGCCATTTCGCGGTCCTCATACACACACCATAATAATACTCTTATGTTTAATGCGTCGACAATCCATCAAGCGGTGCGGCTTCATAGCTTACCGAAATCGTACTAAAAACATTTTGCCAGATTTTTGAGCGCCATGTGTTAAGTTCTATATTTTCGATGGAACATTTAAAGTTTTGTTGTTGTTTACTGCCGTCATCTTGCAGTTTACACGTATCTCTTATGTATGACTGCCATCTACTGGTCACTCTAATCATTACACCATTGTTAGAATAATTATGTGTAAGTTATCACACAACTCTTATGCTTAAGTTATCACACAACTCTTATGCTTAAAGGCCTACTGAAATGAAATTTTTTTTATTCAAACGGGGATAGCAGATCCATTCTATGTGTCATACTTGATCATTTCGCGATATTGCCATATTTTTGCTGAAAGGATTTAGTATAGAACAACGACGATAAAGTTCGCAACTTTTGGTCGCTGATAAAAAAAAGCCTTGCCTATACCAGAAGTAGCGTGACGTCACAGGAGGTAGTATTCCTCACAATTCCCCGTTGTTTACAATGGAGCGAGAGAGATTCGGACCGAGAAAGCGACGATTACCCCATTAATTTGAGCGAGGATGAAAGATTTGTGGATGAGGAACGTTAGAGTGAAGAACGAGAGGCAGTGCAGGGTGTATCTTTTTTCGCTCTGACCGTAACTTAGGTACAAGGTCTCATTGGATTCCACACACTCTCCTTTTTCTATTGTGGATTACGGATTTGTATTTTAAACCACCTCGGATACTATATCCTCTTGAAAATGAGAGTCGAGAACGCGAAATGGACATTCACAGTGACTTTTATCTCCACGACAATACATCAGCGAAGCTCTTTAGCTACTGAGCTAACGTGATAGCATCTGGCTCCAATGCAGATAGAAACTAAATAAATAAATCCCTGACTAGAAGGATAGACAGAAGATCAACAATACCATGGACATGTAACTACACGGTTAATAATTCTCAGCCTGGCAAAGCTTGACAATGCTGTTGCTAACGACGCTGAAGCTAACTTAGCAACTTAGCAACCGGATCTCACAGAGCTATGATAAAAACATTAGCGCTCCACCTACGCCAGCCAGGCCTCATCTGCTCATCAACACCCGTGCTCACCTGCGTTCCAGCGATCGACGGCGCGGCGAAGGACTTCACCCGATCACAGATGCGTAAGTAGTCCTTGTTGTGTTGCTACAGCCAGCCGCTAATACACTGATCCCACCTACAACTTTCTTCTTTGCAATCTCCATTGTTCATTAAACAAATTGCAAAAGATTCACCAACACAGATGTCCAGAATACTGTGGAATTGTTCGATGAAAACAGAGCAGTTTGTATGGTGACACATTGGGTGCGAATACTTCCGTTGCCGTCGTGACGTCACGCGCATACGCATCATCCAAAGACGTTTCCAACCGGAAGTTTAGCGGGAAATTTAAAATTGCACTTTATAAGTTAACCCGGCCGTATTGGCATGTGTTGCAATGTTAAGATTTCATCATTGATATATAAACTATCAGACTGCGTGGTCGGTAGTAGTGGGTTTAAGTAGGCCTTTAAAGGCCGTTGCTATAGTTATTATCAATTGTGCTGAAGTTGTACTTTTCTATCTGTGCAAAGCGAGTCGTCTCGTATCAGTGTTTTCAGACCCTGAATCGGCCTGCTGACTGCCAAGGGCGAACATCGAGTGCTGTGACGCAGACAGAGCAGAGACAGGGCGATATCACGAGTGTCAGTGCATTTGCATTTCATTCATAGTCATGTATTGTGTCTAACTGGGGCTGCAGAGATTACCCCCTGCCCTCAGCGGCAGCCTCAGTGATGTAACCAGGGACCTCCCAAATAAATAGAGGAAGCACGTGGGCAGGATTTTAGAGCGTAGTTTGGACAATAAAGTCTCTCCTCATTGAGCAAAATGTAACTCTGTCTCTGCATGATTCCTTGCTTCTTGTCTGTTTAATAGATGTAATCAGTGTTTGAACCTGACAACCATGTACCAAATAAAATTGCTTTGAAGTCGGTAAACGCAACCAGAATTATGCCGCACATTGGGCGCACCAGGTTATAAGGCGCACTGTTGATTTTTAAAGGAAATTAAAGAATTTTAAGTGCGCCATATAGTCCGAAAAATACGTCACTCACTAAGTGTGAGGTACCCAGACTTCACAACTGATGACAAAAAGCTGTGCAGAGGGTCATAAACACAGCCCAGACAATCATTGCCCCCTGCATGATTGTCACACCTTAAAGGCCTACTGAAACCCACTACTACCGACCACGCAGTCTGATAGTTTATATATCAATGATGAAATCTTAACATTGCAACACATGCCAATACGGCCGGGTTAACTTATAAAGTGCAATTTTAAATTTTCCGCCACACTTCCAGTTGAAAACGTCTAGATATGATGACGTTTGCGCGTGACGTAAACGGTTGATAGAAGTATTGGTACCCCAATGAATCCAATACAAAAAAGCTCTGTTTTCATCTCAAAATTCCACAGTATTCTGGACATCTGTGTTGGTGAATCTTTTGCAATTTGTTTAATGAACAATGAAGACTGCAAAGAAGAAAGTTGTAGGTGGGATCGGTGTATTAGCGGCTGGCTGTAGCAACACAACCAGGAGGACTTTGACTTGGATAGCAGACGCGCTATCCGACGATAGCCGCCGACCGCACGGATGATCGGGTGAAGTCCTTCGTCCTTCCGTCAATCGCTGGAACGCAGGTGAGCACGGGTGTTGATGAGCAGATGAGGGCTGGCTGGCGTAGGTGGAGCGCTAATGTTTTTATCATAGCTCAGTGAGGTCCCGTTGCTAAGTTAGCTTCAATAGCGTCGTTAGCAACAGCATTGTTAAGCTTCGCCAAGCTGGAAAGCATTAACCGTGTATTTACAGGTCCATGGTTTAATAGTATTGTTGATTTTCTGTCTATCCTTCCAGTCAGGGGTACATTTCTTTTGTTTCTATCTGCAGTTAAGCCCGATGCTATCACGTTAGCTCCGTAGCTAAAGAGCTTCGCCGATGTATTGTCGTGGAGATAAAAGTCACTGTGAATGTCCTTTTCGCATTCTCGACTCTCATTTTCAAGAGGATATAGTATCCGAGGTGGTTTAAAATACAAATCCGTTATCCACAATAGAAAAAGGAGAACGTGTGGAATCCATTGAGCCAGCTTGTACCTAAGTCACGGTCAGAGCGAAAAAAGATACGTCCTGCACTGCACTCTAGTCCTTCACTCTCACGTACCTCATCCACACATCTTTCATCCTCGCTCAAATTAATGGGGTAGTCGTCACTTTCTCGGTCCGAATCGCTCGCGCTGCATTGTAAACAATGGGAAATGTGAGGAGCCCTTCAGCCTGTGACGTGACAGGCAAAGCTTTTTTTTATCAGTGATCAAAAGTTGCGAACTTTATCGTCGATGTTCTCTACTAAATCCTTTCAGCAAAAATATGGCAATATCGCGAAATGATCAAGTATGACACATAGAATGGATCTGCTATCCCCGTTTAAATAAAACAATTTCATTTCAGTAGGCCTTTAAGTCCCAGAGAGGTCTCTTGTCAGCCGAAACTGACAAGGTGACAGAGGGATGTTGTCAAGAGTCATGGTTCGACTGGGGGACTGGCAAAAACCAGTAGGGATGAAGCAGTGCTAAGTAGGCAATGATTAGGAGAGAAGGTTTGAAGGAGGATGCAATTTAGTATTTACAAGACGTTGCTAAGGCGAAACCTGAGGGACGATTTAGAAGCAACGACGAGCAGCAACAAACCAAAGACAGAAAAAGGACACAAGTAAAACATGTTTGAAGTGCGAAATTTAATCAGGATGTGCAGAGCCACTTGGAGGAGATTGTTAGATTAAAGCAAATCTCAGTAAATCCGGTCTGTGAGACAAAATGATTGCTTGTCCCAGACTTGTACTTTCTTTTAGAAGACAATGAGATGTTGTTGTGCCTCAGCTGGGAGTAGAAGCACACACACAAAACTCATGGAGCAAGGGGCAGACTACACCTGCTCCTGGCCTGGCACACACACACACACACACACACACACACACACACACACACACACACACACACACACACACACACACACACACACACACACACACACACACACACACACACACACACACACACACACACACACACACACACACACACACACACACACACACACACACACACACACACACACACACACACACACACACACATTCTTGTATTTCATACCTTATTGAGACCTCCGAAAAATGCCTACCTCTTTAGGACCACCCTTTCTCGATATATGAATATTTGTATTTACAACATTAATAATATATACATCCTATGCAAATATAAAAAAATCTTGTTGTGAAAAATTTGTTGGAATTTCTCAAGAACAGGGTCACAATTTCACAAGAAAAACTAAAAGTCGTCCTTTTACTCAAAGCAAGTCAAAATTTATACAAGAAAAACTGAACATTTGTGCAATATTATGATAAAAGTTGGAATTTTACTCGATAACAGTCCCAATTTTACAAGAAAAGCTTAACATTTTGGCAATTTTATGAAAAGAGACATCATTTTACTCGACAAAAGTCACAATTTTATGAGAAAACTTAAAAATGTTGCCAATATTATAATAATAATCGGAATATTTACTTGGCAAAATTATGACAAAAGTCATAATTTTACTCTAAAAAGTTCACTGTTTTACAAGAACAACAAAAAAATTGGCAATATTGTGACAAAAGTTTTATAAGAAAAAAGTTTAAAAAAAAAAATAAAAAAAATTCTGTGTAATTGGTTTTTAATCTTTATTATTTACTTCAAGTTATTACAGTATGTCGCTATATATGTATTTATTTTGTGTTTTTTTTAAAATTAATTATGGCCAAAGGGGCGCATTTCAATTTCTCACACACACTTGTTAGTACATATGTTGGGCAGAGGGGGAGCAGTTTTAAAACCGACACACAGTCAACTTGGAAAATCCCTCCTTTTTGGGATCACCCTAATTTTGATAGATTTCACCACCAGGGGTGCAAATGAGATCTCTATTTTTTGTTATTTGTAATGTGCTTAAGGCCGATGACAAATGTGTCACGGACCACAGATGGCCCCTGTGCCGCACTTTGGACAACCCAGCTGTAGCAGCTAACTGTTAATGGCCACTATAGTCTTAGTACCGTAGTGTATTTATGATCACATATGGGACGCAGGTTATCTTACGTCAGCACCAGAAGTCGGGGATGAATACGGAAGTCCTTCTTTAGCTGCAGTCTTGTTTTATCATATATTGCTGCCTTTGCACCTGTCAATGTTTACTTTTGTATGCACATTAAATCAACAAAAAATCCTGACTTTGGAGCAATGTTCACGGACTGTAGTATTTGGCTCTCTATTAGATGCAATGGTTTTTTGTATTGGGACCATGATTTCGGTCCTAACTTGTTCACCGGTCCTCATATAGAAGGTACTTTTCCTTGTTGATTTCTCAAGAAGGGTAGAAATACAAACACACACACACACACACACACACACACACACACACACACACACACACACACACACACACACACACACACACACACACACACACACACACACACACACACACACACACACACACACACACACACACACGCACACACACACACACACACACACACACACCCATTGTGCGGTGAGCATCCTATTAAGAAACACCTGGAGCATGTATCTATACTACCTACACTATGAGTCCGATCATAATCATGGCAAAGTGTGTTTTAATGTTTTTAATGTGCAATTTTGACATGAGATCATTAGCAACCTTCTTGTGTATTTCTAAATTGACCTCACACCTTTCTCACAATCAACAAAGTAAGATCTTGCATGAGTTCCAGAGAGACAAGTGTCTGTATTTGTACATTGGTGTGGTATATTAAACCAAAGAGCGAGAAGTACCGATAGAATATGAGGGGCCGTTAGGGACATTATTCAGAATTACCTCTTACATACACTACTGAAAAGCTCTCACACACACAAGTAAAATCCTTTTACACATACTAGTGAAAAATAATTCCAGGTGTGTGCGTACGTGAGAGAAAACAAATTCAGTAGTGTTTATGAGAGCATTTCAGTAGTGTGTATAAGAGTGTTTCAGTAGTATGTGTGTGAGAAAAACATGTCAGTTGTTTATGTGAGATAATTTCAGTATTGTTTATAAGAGTGTTTCAGTAGTGTGTGTGAGAGAAAAAAAAATTCAGTTGTTTGTGAGAGAATTTCAGTAGTGTGTGTAAGAGTGTTTCAGTAGTGTGAATGAGAGTGTTTCAGTAGTGTGTGTGAGAGAAAACATTTAAGTTGTTTATTTGAGAGCATTTCAGTAGTGTGTATAAGAGTGTTTCAGTAGTGCGTATGAGTGTTTTAGTAGTGTGTGAGAAAAATATTTCAGTTGTTTATGTGAGAGCATTTCAGTAGTGTGTATAAGAGTGTTTCAGTAGTATGTGTGTGAGAAAAACATGTCAGTTGTTTATGTGAGATAATTTCAGTATTGTTTATAAGAGTGTTTCAGTAGTGTGTGTGAGAGAGAAAAAAATTCAGTTGTTTGTGAGAGAATTTCAGTAGTGTGTGTAAGAGTGTTTCAGTAGTGTGAATGAGAGTGTTTCAGTAGTGTCCGTGAGAGAAAAACATTTTAGTTGTTTATGTGAGAGCATTTCAGTAGTGTGTATAAGAGTGTTTCAGTAGTGTGTATGAGTGTTTTAGTAGTGTTTGAGAAAAACATTTCAGTTGTTTATGTGAGAGCATTTCAGTAGTGTGTATAAGAGTGTTTCAGTAGTGTGTGTGTGAGAAAAACATGTCAGTTGTTTATGTGAGATCATTTCAGTAGTGTTTATAAGAGTGTTTCAGTAGTGTGTATGAGTGTTTTAGTAGTGTGTGAGAAAAACATTTCAGTTGTTTATGTGAGAGTATTTCAGTAGTGTGAATGAGAGTGTTTCAGTAGTGTGTGTGCGAGAAAAACATGTCAGTTGTTTATGTGAGATCATTTCAGTATTGTTTATAAGAGTGTTTCAGTAGTGTGTATGAGTGTTTCAGTAGTGTGTGAGAAAAACATTTCAGTTGTTTATGTGAGAGCATTTCAGTAGTGTGTATAAGAGTGTTTCAGTAGTATGTGTGTGAGAAAAACATGTCAGTTGTTTATGTGAGATAATTTCAGTATTGTTTATAAGAGTGTTTCAGTAGTGTGTGAGAGAGAAAAAAATTCAGTTGTTTGTGAGAGAATTTCAGTAGTGTGTGTAAGAGTGTTTCAGTAGTGTGAATGAGAGTGTTTCAGTAGTGTGTGTGTGAGAAAAACATTTAAGTTGTTTATGTGAGAGCATTTCAGTAGTGTGTATAAGAGTGTTTCAGTAGTGTGTATGAGTGTTTTAGTAGTGTGTGAGAAAAATATTTCAGTTGTTTATGTGAGAGCATTTCAGTAGTGTGTATGAGAGTGTTTCAGTAGTATGTGTGTGAGAAAAACATGTCAGTTGTTTATGTGAGATAATTTCAGTATTGTTTATAAGAGTGTTTCAGTAGTGTGTGTGAGAGAGAAAACAATTCAGTTGTTTGTGAGAGAATTTCAGTAGTGTGTGTAAGAGTGTTTCAGTAGTGGGAATGAGAGTGTTTCAGTAGTGTGTGTGAGAGAAAAACATTTTATTTGTTTATGTGAGAGCATTTCAGTAGTGTGTATAAGAGTGTTTCAGTAGTGTGTGTGAGTGTTTTAGTAGTGTTTGAGAAAAACATTTCAGTTGTTTATGTGAGAGCATTTCAGTAGTGTGTATAAGAGTGTTTCAGTAGTGTGTATGAGTGTTTTAGTAGTGTGTGAGAAAAACATTTCAGTTGTTTATGTGAGAGTATTTCAGTAGTGTGAATGAGAGTGTTTCAGTAGTGTGTGTGTGAGAAAAACATGTCAGTTGTTTATGTGAGATCATTTCAGTAGTGTTTATAAGAGTGTTTCAGTAGTGTGTATGAGTGTTTCAGTAGTGTGTGAGAAAAACATTTCAGTTGTTTATGTGAGAGCATTTCAGTAGTGTGTATAAGAGTGTTTCAGTAGTGCAGGGGTCACCAACGCGGTGCCCGCGGGCACCATGTAGCCCGTAAGGACCAGATGAGTAGCCCGCTGGCCTGTTCTAAAAATAGCTCAAATAGCAGCACTTACCAGTGAGCTGCCTTTATTTTTTAAATTGTATTTATTTACTAGCAAGCTGGTCTCGCTTTGCTCAACATTTTTAATTCTAAGAGAGACAAAACTCAAATAGAATTTGAAAATCCAAGAAAGTATTTTAAAGACTTGGTCTTCACTAACTGACAAAGAAACCGATAACAGATTTGGTGTCCAGTTCAAAGTGTGACATGATTTATTAAAAAAATTGAGAGTTGACTTTTGTATTTTACATGAGTTATTTTTTCTACAAACATGGTGCAAAGTAATTCATGATTTGTTAAAAAATGTTAGTGGCTTGCTAATTAAAATGGGATATTGTGATTTCACAAGACTGTCTTATAAGTGATCATTTGAAAATGTTCAATTTGAAAAATGTGCACTTAGAGAAAATATAAAAATAAAGTGTTGCATTATGATATTTATCTGTTTCTATATATATTTATTGTGAGAAATCATTAAGATGATCAGTGTTTCCACAAAGATAAATATCATTAATTATTAATAATAACATAGAGTTAAAGGTAAATTGAGCAAATTGGCTATTTCTGGCAATTTATTTAAGTGTGTATCAAACTGGTAGCCCTTCGCATTAATCAGTACCCAAGAAGTAGCTCTTGGTTTCAAAAAGGTTGGTGACCCCTGCAGTAGTGTATATGAGTGTTTTAGTAGTGTGTGAGAAAAACATTTCAGTTGTTTATGTGAGAGTATTTCAGTAGTGTGTATGAATGTTTCAGTAGGGTGTGTGTGAGAAAAACATGTCAGTTGTTTATGTGAGATCATTTCAGTAGTGTTTATAAGAGTGTTTCAGTAGTGTGTATGCGGGTTTTAGTAGTGTGTGAGAAAAACATTTCAGTTGTTTATGTGAGAGCATTTCAGTAGTGTGTATGAGTGTTTCAGTAGTGTGAATGAGAGTGTTTCAGTAGTGTGTGTGAGAGAAAAACATTTAAGTTGTTTCTGTGAGAGCATTTCAGTAGTGTGTATAAGAGTGTTTCAGTAGTGTGTATGAGTGTTTTAGTAGTGTGTGAGAAAAACATTTCAGTTGTTTATGTGAGAGAATTTCAGTAGTGTGTATGAGTGTTTCAGTAGTGTGAATGAGAGTGTTTCAGTAGTGTGTGTGAGAGAAAAACATTTAAGTTGTTTATGTGAGAGCATTTCAGTAGTGTGTATAAGAGTGTTTCAGTAGTGTGTATGAGTGTTTTAGTAGTGTGTGAGAAAAACATTTCAGTTGTTTATGTGAGAGAATTTCAGTAGTGTGTATGAGTGTTTCAGTAGGGTGTGTGAGAGAAAAACATTTAAGTTGTTTATGTGAGAGCATTTCAGTAGTGTGTATGAGTTTTTTAGTAGTGTTTGAGAAAAACATTTCAGTTGTTTATGTGAGAGCATTTCAGTAGTGTGTATAAGAGTGTTCCAGTAGTGTGTGTGTGAGAAAAACATGTCAGTTGTTTATGTGAGATCATTTCAGTAGTGTGTATAAGAGTGTTTCAGTAGTGTGTGTGTGTTAGAAAAAGATGTCAGTTGTTTATGTGAGATCATTTCAGTAGTGTTTATAAGAGTGTTTCAGTAGTGTGTGAGAGAAAAACAAATTCTGCTGTTTGTGAGCGCATTTCAGTAGTGTGTGTGTAAGAGTATTTCAGTAGTGTGAATGAGAGTGTTTCAGTAGTGTGTATGCGTGTTTTAGTAGTGTGTGAGAAAAACATTTCAGTTGTTTATGTGAGAGCATTTCAGTAGTGTGTATGAGTGTTTCAGTAGTGTGAATGAGAGTGTTTCAGTAGTGTGTGTGAGAGAAAAACATTTAAGTTGTTTATGTGAGAGCATTTCAGTAGTGTGTATAAGAGTGTTTCAGTAGTGTGTATGAGTGTTTTAGTAGTGTGTGAGAAAAACATTTCAGTTGTTTATGTGAGAGAATTTCAGTAGTGTGTATGAGTGTTTCAGTAGGGTGTGTGAGAGAAAAACATTTAAGTTGTTTATGTGAGAGCATTTCAGTAGTGTGTATAAGAGTGTTTCAGTAGTGTGTATGAGTTTTTTAGTAGTGTTTGAGAAAAACATTTCAGTTGTTTATGTGAGAGCATTTCGGTAGTGTGTATAAGAGTGTTCCAGTAGTGTGTGTGTGAGAAAAACATGTCAGTTGTTTATGTGAGATCATTTCAGTAGTGTGTATAAGAGTGTTTCAGTAGTGTGTGTGTGTTAGAAAAACATGTCAGTTGTTTTTGTGAGATCATTTCAGTAGTGTTTATAAGAGTGTTTCAGTAGTGTGTGAGAGAAAAACAAATTCTGTTGTTTGTGAGCACATTTCAGTAGTGTGTGTGTAAGAGTATTTCAGTAGTGTGAATGAGAGTGTTTCAGTAGTGTGTGTGATAGAAAAACATTTAAGTTGTTTATGTGAGAGCATTTCAGTAGTGTGTATAAGAGTGTTTCAGTAGTGTGTATGAGAGTGTTTCAGTAGTGTGTATGAGAGTGTTTCAGTAGTGTGTATGAGAGTGTTTCAGTAGTGTGTGTGAGAGTGTTTCAGTAGTGTGTATGAGAGTGTTTCAGTAGTGTGTATGAGAGTGTTTCAGTAGTGTGTGTGAGAGGAAAACATTTCAGTTGTTTGTGTGAGAGCATTTCAGTAGTGTATGTAAGAGGTAATTCTGAATAATGTCCCTAACGGCTCCTCATAGTTTTTACCTCACATGCATTGAAATGAACCGAACACGTGTCATATCTGTTTCATATGCACTCGACACCAAATCAAATATAAATAACGTATATAACGCTATCCAAACTTGTTCTTAAGTAGTTGTGAGAACAGTACTTTCCTTTTAGCAAACGAGCACAATTACCATTACCTCTTACCACAGAGCTAAATAAATGATAACCTTTATATGAGTCCATGCCTACAGCAGTGTTATGAATGATGAAGTGTCTTCAAATTGTCACTTTTAGTGAAGTTACGGCTCAGACGTGTCACATTGTTCCTTCACTTCTGGCTATGAGGAGATTAGACCAGGATCATATCCTGTCACGCATAATAATAGATTCATTTCTCTCTTTTTTTCTATTTGCGCTGACAATGACTGAAGGGTAAAGCAGAGGAAGACGTCATCGATAATAACAGTAGTACCGTATTTTCCGGACCATAGGGCGCACCGGATTATAAGGCGCACTGTCGATGAGCGGGTCTATTTTCATACAAAAGGCGCACCGGATTATAGAGCACATTAAAGGAGTCATATTAATATTTTGATTTTTTTCTAAATGTAAAAAACTTTTTTGTGGTCTACATACCATGTAATGGTGGTTCTTTGGTCAAAATGTTGCATGGACTGTTTTACAGATCATCTTCAAGCCGCTTTCTGACAGTTGCTTCAGGATGCCCCGTGTTGTGGGCGGTCTTATTTACGTGGCTCACCTTAAAGTTAAAAGTTAAAGTACCAATGATTGTCACACACACACTAGGTGTGGTGAAATTTGTCTTCTGCATTTGACCCATCCCCTTGTTCACCCCCTGGGAGGTGAGGGGAGCAGTGAGCAGCAGCGGTGGCCGCGTCCGGGAATCATTTTGGTGATTTAACCCCCAATTCCAACCCTTGATGCTGAGTGCCAAGCATATAGTCTTTGGTAGCGTCTTTTCTAGGATGGGGCGAGGGTCACCACTTTGTGAACAAATGCGTGAGCAAATTGTTGAACAGTTTAAGAACAACATTTCTCAACCAGCTATTGCAAGGAATTTAGAGATTTCACCATCTATGGTCCGTAATATCATCAAAAGGCTCAAAAGTTATGCAGCGGCAGCTGAACCGAATGTGAAAGCGTTTCATAATTACGACGAATCGCAGGATAAAAAAAATACCGGAAGCAGTATCAAGAATCCAGAATCTTCGCGGTCCAGAAGGACCAACCCAATTAGAAGGCTTTACTAAAATAAACCAGTACTTGGCATACATCCTTAATGATCGGTGTAGTACTTGATGTGATTACCTCGCAGAGTTGTGGCTAAGTTGGAGCTGCAAGTCTTACAAATCAGAGTCTTTGTCTTGCTAGTTGGTAGGCCTGCTAGCATTAGCATCCCTAGCTCCCACATTGAGTGTCTCAATGCCATCACAACAGTTGAGATGCTTGCCAAACAATGTATTCATATCTCGAAAGGTAAAATCGGTTATCGGTTTGTACTGATAATATTTTAACACGCCTGTGGAGGTTGCACCCCAGTAGGTTCTTTGGACCACCACACACCGACATGAGAGCCCGGTTCAGGTTCACAATATATATTCATTTTTCCCTAATAAAGTCTCTGTGTTGCTTTTCAGCAATTGTCTTTCTGTGTCCGTCACGCTCTCGCTCTCACTCCAGCTCCACCACCGTCTCTCCACCACCGTTGCTGCTTATACAGAGCGACAGGTGATTAGATAACAAAACCCAGGTGGGCTATCTACGCACCTGTCGCAGACTTCGAGGCCGGTCCTGGCACACCCCGCTTCGCTGCAGGCCTGCAGGCCACGCCCCCCTCCACAACGCCTAATATATATTTTTTACCTTCACTATTAGTCCTATTTCGGAAAAGCCGCAGCCTCTGCAGTTGACATTTTATTTTGGTCTATTTATTCAGTCAGAGCAACAGGCACTCTTCTGTTTTTAAGGAACTTCTGCAAAAAAGCTGGTCAAAGATCATCATGACAGCACTCTATTGATTTTAAGAATGTGCTGCAAAATTGATCATGTTTTGTTTTGGTTTAAGACTCCCTTAGTTCTGTTTCAGTACCCCCTGTGTTTGTGTTCTTGGTTGCCATGGGTGCAGATTATTTTCACCTGCCTCTGATTAGCCGTCGGGACGCTCACCTGCTCCTGGGCACTAATCAAAGAGCTATTTATTCCTGCCTTTCGCCACGCTCGGTCTGGCTGTTTTGTTTGCTTCATGCAACAAGTTACATTTGGTCATTCCTGCTAAGCTTTTCCATAGCTACCCATGCTATCGGCACGATTTTCTGTTTATTCTTGTATTCTTGACTGATTTATGGAAAATGAATCATCTTCCTACCTGCACGCTGCCTCCGGAGTTCCGTCTGCATCTTGGGGAAATGATCAACAGATTTTTTTAAACTGAACTCATAAGCCACTAATTGAATAGCCCAAAGGATGCAAAAATACAGGATCTAAAATGTAATCTTAAGGAACATAACTACTGTAAGATAACTAAAGAGGTTGCACAAATGACTACTAACTGCATCCAAAATAAAAAGCTACAGCAACACCTTAGTTACATAACAAACATGTGTGTGTGGGGGGGCGTGGCCTGCGGGCCTGCAGCGAAGCGGGGTGTGCCAGGACCGGCTTCGAGATCAGCGACAGGTGCGTGGATGACACAGCTGTGAGTGTTTGTCTGATCACCTGTCGCTCTGTTAAAGGCAGCAGTCGGGAAGTTGTTGTTGATGGCGGTTGGTGAAGCACGAGCACAAACAAGAGCGAGAACAAGACAGACAAAACTCTGGAGAGAAACCATTCACGTGCTCGTCTCGCTCAAGCGAGACGGAGAAGACTAACACAACCCGATGGCTGAAAAGCAAGACCAGAGACGTTTATTGAAAAATAAATCTTTGTATCAAACCGTGCACGCCGTTGTCATGTCGGTAACTGGTGGTCCGAAGAATCCGGAGGAGCAAGACCTCCACAATGTGTAACGGCCAAAATGGAGAGGACTAAAAGAGATGCCTTGAGGAATGCCTCAGTCATGTAAATCACAAGTTTGGGCCCCAGTGGCCAAACGAGCCTCGACCAGGGGGCAGTGTAGCGTACCCAGATGTAAAACCTATGCAAAATAGGTTTTGCACAGTCAGCCTTTTCATATAAAGCGATAAAGGAATGGAACGACCTCACATCCATCCATCCATTTTTTACCGCTTGTCCCTTTCGGGGTCGCGACACTTAATGTGTATTATATTTATGCATGAGAACATTTTATTTTAAGCTGTGAGGTGTGTCTGTTTAAATCACGGTTATTTTTTTTTACAAATGATGACAGATGTGAACAAGAGCATGTATTGTCCATGTGTGATGAAAGGGCATTTCATGACTTTTCTTAATTTAATTACATGCTATAGCATCATTTTATTGCATGTTTTTGTATCTCTTTAATTTAGGTAACCAGATGGAAATTAGTTATTTAGCTATAATATGGTGCAGAACATATCTGCCTTTCAGATTTATGTCTCTGTGCATTGTCCTTTCAAATAAAGACCAAAAAAAAAATTCTATGGACCCGAGCAAGGTTAAAGTGTCAATGCAAAGATCTGCCGATGTGTTTACAGTGGTCCAAGATCCTCCTTAGCGACTATAGTGCTATATAGGAATTTGCTGCAAAAATGTTTGTCTCCCAATTGTGGAACTCAATTTGGGGGCCGCTATGGTGTCACAGGCTAGAGTTGGCCCCCCGTCCGCCAGTTGAATAGTATTGCCTTAAAGCAGGGGTGTCAAACTCATTTTAGATCGGGGGCCACATGCAGAAAAATCTACTCCCAAGTAAGCCGGACTGGTAAAATCACGGCAGGATAACTTAAAAATAAAGACAACTTCAGATTATTTTCTTTAGAACAAGCACTTTCTGAAAATGTACAAATCATAATGTTGTTGTTTTTTTTACACTTACATTTTGCGGTTAATAGTATTCTATCTTTATTTGTCATTATTTATATTTTCTGAATAAAGTATGCGAAAATTAACAACAATGAGTCGACTCATTGGTGTTAATTTTCAATCTATCAAGATAAAAAAATTATATCAAAAACAAAATACAGTATGTTATTTATGTAGTTTGATCATTTTCCTTGACTGACGTACTAACATCATGTGGTTTATTTTGTACATATGTTGTATCATCTACAAAGAATTACTATTGCGACATCCAGTTGGCACATTCAGAACAGCAGTTTCTTTCATTCAAAAATTTCAGGTTAATTTTTATACTTAGCAAACTCATCCCGCGGGCCGGATAAAACCTGACAGGCCTGCCTTAACGGTTCCAATGTACATAAACGTAAACAAGTTGAGCTAAAATTAAAAGTATGACTGTGTGGGGGGAGGTGTGGCCAGCGTGCCTGCAGGAGCAAAGGTCACCGCCTCTGTCTATGGTGCTGAGGATGAGCACCATCGGATGGGGGTGGGGCATGTGCTGACGGCGAGACACAGCTGACGGGTGATTAGATTTCACAGGTGATACGTGTTAATCTAATCATCTGTTGTCTATAACAGAGAGAGGATATGGACGTGACTGAAAAGTCACGTTCTACTGGAGAAAGACTTTGACAAACAATCTATGCACAATAAAACGTTGTTAAAACTGCACGCTTGGCTCCTGTGCCGTGTCTACAGTGGAACTGCTAGGAAGCAACGTCTACAGACTGATAGACACGTTCAGAGAGTGCATTTTGAAATGTAACACTTTTTAAACTTCTAAAGATCCAATTGAGATTGTTTTTCTACATTTGAAACTCTTTTTTGTGGTCTACATAACATGTAATAGTGGTTCTCTGTCATACCAAAGACTATAAAAATGGGACCCATTACCTCCCTGCTTGGCACTCAGTATCAAGGGTTGGAATTGGGGGTTAAATCACCAAAAATGATTCCCCGGGCGCGGCCACCGCTGCTGCTCACTGCTCCCCTCACCTTCCAGGGGGGGATCAAGGGTGAATAATTTCGCCAAACCTCATGTGTGTGTGACAATCATCGGTACTTTAACTTTAAAAGTTTGCACTGGTTATGTTTTCCAGACCATATTTAAACCGCTTTCTGGCGGTCTCCTCAAGATGCGCTGTTTTGTGTGTGGCCTTATTTTCCTGCCTCCACTTCCACTGCATCTTCTCCTCGTCATCCATGTTGTAGTTTTTCGCCATTCCATATGGAGTCTACTGACAGATATAAGTTTGAACTTTATGCTAATTTGTTTTAGCAATGGCAATCTTGGAGGATACATGTGCATGTAGGAGACAGTCTGCCCCACAACAAGAGGATAGAAAAAAAAGAAGGATCTTATTGACTACAGCGTCGGACTACAATAGCGGACAGGCGCAAAGCTCTTTGGGTAAAACTTGACCATATTTGGAGATATCCACTGACGTCACCAATTGGAAATATGTCACAATTATGGCAAATTCCAAACGGCTGTTTTATAAATATCTCTGCAATGCCTCCGTGGTTTTATTTTACATTTTCTAGACTTATGCAGATCCGAAGTGCGTAAATACAGGTACCAATAGGTAAGAAAAGTCGGTGTTGCATAGTAGATCCCCTTTAACACAGCCTCAGGTAATAGAGAGAGCTGTCAAAACTAGAAATTAGATGAGGAACATGATATTCCAAAGATCAAAATCTGTTAGCCACCAAATGCTATTCAGGGATTGCTTTATCGAGCCTGAAACCTAATCGGATTCAACAAAGCCCAAACAGACAAAGTGCAAAGTCAGCAGGACATCATCATAATAGGAGACTGTAGAACATTTTATTCCAACTGTAGCCTGTACATATTTTGTAGCTGACTCATGTCCACAGTGAGTGCTTCTTAGAAGTAACAATATAACTCCACTATTCTGATGCAAACATATATCTATATATCTATATATATATATGTAAGTATGTATGTTTGTGTATACATATATATATATATATATATATATATATATATATATATATATATATATATATATATATATATATATATATATATATATATATATATATATCAATCAATGTTTATTTATATAGCCCTAAATCACAAGTGTCTCAAAGGGCTGCACAAGCAACAACGACATCCTCGGTTCAGAGCCCACATAAGGGCAATGAAAAACTCACAACCCAGTGGGATGTCAATGTGAATGACAATAGAGAGGACCCCAGATGTGGGTGACCCCCCACATCTGCGTGTATATATGTATATATATGTATATACTGTATATATATATATATATATATATATATATATATATATATATATATATATGTATATATATATATATATATATGTATATGTATATATATATATATATATATATATATATATATATATATATATATATATATATATATATATGTATATGTATATATGTGTATATATATATATGTGTATATATATGTGTATATATACATGTATGTATGTGTATGTATATATATATATATATATATAATGTATGTGTATATAATGTATGTGTATACAATGTATGTGTATATGTATGTGTATATATATGCATGTGTATATGTATGTGTATATATAAATATGTATATATGTATGTATATATATATATATATATATATATATATATATATATATATATATATATATATATATATATATATATATATATATATATATATATATATATATATATATATATATATATATATCCATCCATCCATCCATTTTCTACACATATATATATATGTATATGTGTATGTATATATAAGTGTGTATGTATATAGGTATGTATATATATGTGTGTATGTATATATGTATGTATATACATGTGTGTGTATATAAATATGTATGTATATGTAAATATAATGTGTATATATGTATATATATATATTTGTATGTATATGTTTGTATATATATATGTGTATATATATATATATATATATATATATATATATATATATATATATATATATATATATATATATATATATATATATATATACATATATATATATATATATATATATATATATATATATATATATATATATATATATATATATATATATATACAGTGGGGCAAAAAAGTATTTAGTCAGCCATCCATTGATTGTCAATGGGTGGCTGACTAAATACTTTTTTTGCTGACCCGTCTCCGCTCGTGACGGTTTCCCTGCTGGCCCCACTATGGACTGGACTTTCGCTGATATGTTGGATCCACTGTGGACTGGACTTTCACAATATTATGTCAGACCCACTCGACATCCATTGCTTTCGGTCTCCCCTAGAGACCTCCTAATGGTCTCAAGGTCCTCTCCAAGGTTTCTCATAGTCATTCACATCGACGTCCCACTGGGGTGAGTTTTTCCTTGCCCGTATGTGGGCTCTGTACCGAGGATGTCGTTGTGGCTTGTGCAGCCCTTTGAGACACTTGTGATTTAGGGCTATATAAATAAACATTGATTGATTGATTGATCTACTATATATATATATATATATATATCACTTGTCAACTCTGACCTGTCCGGTCTGTCATTCAAATATGTCTGTGTGCAACATAGGCAAGGCAAGGCAAGGCAACTTTATTTGTATAGCGCTTTTCATACACAAGGCAGACTCAAAGTGCTTCACAGACAACAAAGTGAAATGAAAGAAAATAAAAGCAAAATTAAAATGCAGACAATAAAAATAAAAACAGTGCAGACGTTAAAAGTTAAAAGATTAAAAGATTTAGCTGAAAGCTAAGGTGAACATAAAAGTCTTCAGTCTAGTTTTAAAAGTAGTGAGAGTTGGGGAGAGTCTGACATCTTCAGGAAGTTTATTCCAGCTATGTGTTGCATAGTGACTGAATGATGATCTCCCTTGATTTGAGTTTACTCTTGGAACCGCTAACAGATTGGTCTCAGAAGATCTTAGTGATCTAGAGGGCGTATATAGTGGGAGCATATCAGTGATATACTTGGGCCCTAGACCATGTAGTGATTTATATGTGAGCAGGAGGATTTTGAAATCTATTCTCTGATGTACAGGGAGCCAATGTAAGGATTTAAGAATTGGTGTAATGTGCTCACATTTTTTGGTCTTTGTTAGAACTCTAGCAGCAGCGTTCTGAACAAGCTGTAGCTGCCTGACAGTTTTTTTTGGGAAGACCTGCAAGGAGACCATTACAATAGTCTAGCCTACTGGTAATAAAGGCATGTACAAGTTTTTCTAAGTCTTGAGCTGACATGAGCCCTCTAAGTCTTTTTACATTTTTGAGGTGATAGTAGGCCGATTTTGTTACTGATTTGATGTGACTGTCGAAATGTAAATCAGAATCTAAAATAACCCCAAGATTTCTGGCTTTATTTGAGGTTTTCAGGGACAGTGATTGAAGGTGTTGGATGACTTTAAACCTTTCTTTTTTAGCACCAAAAACAATTATCTCAGTTTTATCTTCATTTAGTTGTAGGAAATTTTGGCACATCCAGTGTTTGACTTGCTCAATGCACTGGCACAGAAGATCTATGGGGCGATAGTCATTTGGTGATAGCGCTACATAGATTTGGGTGTCATCGGCATAGCAATGATGGTCAATGTTATTATTTTGCATGATTTGTCCTAGTGGGAGCATATAGATGTTAAATAAAGTCGGCCCCAAGATTGAACCTTGGGGGACTCCACACGTTACGTTGGTTGGTTCTGATACAAAGTCACCAATGGAAACAAAATAGTTCCTATCTTGTAGATATGACTTGAACCAGCTTAAAACTGTGCCTGAGATCCCCACCCAGTTTTCCAACCTGTCCAAAAGTATTGAGTGGTCGACAGTGTCAAATGCAGCACTGAGGTCCAAAAGCATTAATACTGAAGTTTTGCCAGAGTCTGTGTTTAGACGGATGTCATTTATAACTTTAAGAAGGGCCGTCTCTGTGCTATGAAGAGGTCGAAATCCTGACTGGAAGTTGTTGTGGCAGCCAGTAGAAGCCAAGAAGTGATTTAGTTGTTGGAGGACAACTTTCTCAATTATTTTACTTATGAATGGTAGATTTGAAATTGGTCTGTAGTTGTTGATAACAGAGGCATCTAGGCTCTGCTTTTTTAGAAGAGGTTTAATGACTGCAGTTTTGAAAGCCTTCGGGAAATTGCCCGATTTAATAGAATTATTAACTATTTGCAAGATGTCTGTTGATAGGCAGTCAAAAACATTCTTAAAGAAGTTGGTAGGTAAAACATCAAGGCAGCAGGTGGATGACTTTAGAGCTGTCACCGTTTCCACTAGAGTTTTAGAGTCTATGGCATTAAAGCTTGCCATCATTGCTGTGTTACTTTTGCCTAAATGGGGTGGTGATCCAACTTTTTTACTTGAGATATTGATGGTGCGTCTGATGCCTTCAATTTTATCAGTATAAAAGAATGCAAAGTCATTGCATTTCTGCGTGGAATGGAGTTCGGCTGGTATTTGTGTTGGGGGTTTAGTCAGTCTGTCAACGATTGTGAATAGGGTTTTGGCCTTATTTGTGTTGCTGTTTATGATATTGGAGAAGAATGTTTCTCTAGCACTTTTTAAGACTAAATTGTAGGCCTGGAGGCTCTCTTTATAGATGTCATGGTGAATATGAAGTTTTGTATTCCGCCAGATTCGTTCAACATAAACAGAGAGTTCCCAGTTCCTATTGTTTCGTGACAGAAAAGCAGCCGGTAGGAGATCCCTACAAAATGTTAAACTATGCCGAACAATATGATTACATTTTTCATAAAACTAATGGTTTTATAACAGCCAATCAGAAACTGGAAAATATACTCAAAGTAGAGCTTCATGACACACAGTGAAACGAAGAAATAACACTAACTACACCTAACATGGAAGTTAAACACAAATAGGACAATTACTATGCAACACAAAGTGACACTTTGCATGATGGGAAGCCGAGAGTATTTCCAGCGACACTACAATGTTTACGTTTTGAGGATATATTTTATTTACCGTTAAAATACAGCTAGTATACGACACACTGATACTGGAAAACAGAAGCACGTCATGTTTGTTTGTTGCTTCTTGCACAATATGAACATGTACATGCTGTAATTTGAAAACAATGGCAGCAGTCTCGACCTCAAAGAACTCATAACTGACTTTAACATGATTGTATATTCCAAAAATAGAATAAAGAAAATAGTCTGACCCCAAACTATGCAAAACACCCATAAAGATTCTATATTTGTAACCTCTGTTGTACCTCCAAACTCATCATCTCATCTGCTTTTTTCCCCTCGCTTCTTTGCTTATGTTTTGACAACACAACTGCGATCCTTTGCTGTTCATGTAGAGCAGGGGTGTCAAACGTACGGCCCGAGGGCTGGATCAGGCCCGCAAACAGATTTTATACGGCCCGCGGGATGAGTTTGCTAAGTATAAAAATGAACCTGAAAGTTTTGAATGAAAGAAACTGCTGTTGTAAATGTGTCCACTAGATGTCACAATAGCAATTATGTGTATCTTTGTAGATGATGCTACATATGTACATGATGTTAGTACATTAGTCGAGGAAAATGATCAAACTACATAAATAACATCCTCTAATTTGATTTTGATATAATTTTTTTTATCTTGATAGATTGAAAATGAACACCAATGAGTTGACTGATGAACATTATCACATAATTCATTCAGAAAATATAAATAACGACAAATAAAGATAGAATACTATTAACCGCAACGTGTAAGTGTAAAAAAAACATTATGATTTGTACATTTTCAGAATGTGCTTGTCCTATTTTTAAACAAAGAAAACAATCTGAAGTTGTCTTTACTTTTAAGTTATCACGCCCTGATTTTACCAGTCCGGGCCCACTTGGGAGTAGATTTTTCTCCATGTGGCCCCCCCATCTAAAATGAGGGGGGGGGGGGGGAGGTTTTTTTTCGTACTCTACTACACGTTTTTACTCAAATTCAAAAGTGTTTCTCACCTTATTTATCAAAGTGCTGACACTCACAACTTTTTGTGGTCCCACGGTGAATTAGTTTGGAGTTGTACTAAAAAAAAAACTCAACAGAAACTGAATCACTAAACTATACACGAGAAAACAGACTATTTTGTCATATTAATATTTGATTGTATGATAACCAGACTGTTTACTAGAGATGTCCGATAATGGCTTTTTTGCCGATATCCGATATTCCGATATTGTCCAACTCTTAATTACTGATTCCGGTATCAACCGATACCGATATATACAGTCGTGGAATTAACACATTATTATGCCTTTTTTGTTGAAGGTTTTCCAAAATAAATCAACTCAAGTTATGGAACAAAATGCCAACATGGCACTGCCATATTTATTATTGAAGTCACAAAGTGTATTTTTTTTTTAACATGCCTCAAAACAGCAGCTTGGAATTTGGGACATGCTCTCCCTGAGAGAGCATGAGGAGGTTGAAGTGGGGGGGGGGGGGGGGGGGGGTGTAGGGGGTAGTGGGGGTGTGTATTGTAGCGTCCCGGAAGAGTTAGTGCTGCAAGGGGTTCTGGGTATTTGTTCTGTCGGGTTTATGTTGTGTTACCGTGCGGATCTTCTCCCAACATGTGTTTGTCATTCTTGTTTGGTGTGGGTTCACAGTGTGGCGCATATTTGTAACAGTGTTAAAGTTGTTTATACGGCCTCCCTCAGTGTGACCTGTATGGCTGTTGACCAAGTACGCCTTGCATTCACTTGTGTGTGTGAAAAGCCGTAGATATTATGTGACTGGGCCGGCACGCAAAGGCAGTGCCTTTAAGGTTTATTGGCGTTCTGTACTTCTTTTAAAAAGTCATTCATTTTACTTTTTGAAACCGATACCGATAATTTTGAAACCGATACCGATAATTTACGATACTACATTTTAAAGCATTTATCGGCCAATAATATTGGCAGTCCGATATTATCGGACATCCCTACTGTTTACCATAGCAAAATTTGGAAATTTTCTGTTGAAAACTAAATCATACAAACAGTGGCTTGCATGAAAATGTGTGAAAAATTTAATAATATATAAATATAATGTAATGTAAAAAAAATAAATTATAAACTTATTTCCTTTTGTTACGTGCAGTAGTGTAACAAAAATCAAGTCAATAATGCAAAAACTATTGGCTTTCATTCTAATGCGACTTTTCACCTCCAAAATCATCCTTATTCCCTGAGTTTGTTAAATATATAAACATATGTGCAACATATTTAAACAACACAACAAAAACAAAACACGTGTGAAAATAAACAGAAACTGAAGAGTACTGAAAAACATCAATCTCATCACACGGGTATCGATCCTGGTATCCGCAATATCAATATTTGTATCACCAGTAATGTGCAGGAGAAACCTCATTATTGTTTATGAAGATATGTTGATTCATCGCTGAAGTTTAATAGCAAACAATGCAGCGGACGCCACTAATTTATGACAGTATTTACAATAACAGGTATTTATTTGCAGTCTGTTTTATTGTTGTATTCATTTTTCATATGTTTTAATATAGTTTTATTGTTATTATGCTCCAGCACATAATTACTGTTTTACAGTGCTGCACTATGTGACTTTTAATGCGTGTTTTTTTTTTTTTTTGCTGTAAGTGGAATTTTACAAGTAATATAAGTGAGAATAAAAGCGCTGCATGGTGATCCAAGCACGCACACACACACATCATAAAAATACAAATGCAAGATATAACAATAACAGTACGAAACTTTGGTGATAAAAAATGTGTCTTCTGCTTTATGAGTAAACACTATTTAGCTTCTTCAAACATTTTGGAAAAGTAACCTTTAAAGAACATTTAAAGGAACATTTGAAAGTTTATGCAGCTGTACTGAGTGATGACATCAAAACAACAACATTTTTCTATTTTTCTATGATTGAGGTTTTTTTTTTTAAATGTGTGCTTGTGTGTGTGCGAGCAAATGTGTACTGTGAGAGAGACGTGGGCTTCTTGACTGTGCTGTAAGCTCGCCATGAATATGTCCCATCCATTCATTGTCTGCCACTTGTCCCTCTCGGGGTGGAAAAAGACAGATCTCAGAATGAATTTAGAGGTTCATTCTGCATGGACAAATTCCTTTTGCCTGTAAAATTATTAAAATGTTTAAAATTGTATAAGCGCTGCTATGTTTTGCATCTCCAAACTTTTTTTTTCTTAGGTGGAAGAGGAGTGTTAAAGTTATACTATGGAACAGTGTCACGGTTAAGAATGGTGACTTTCACATTTGAATTGATGTAGTAGACATTTGTGTGTGTTCATGTGTTAATAAATGCTCATTGAAACACAGTAAAATCTCAATTGTTTCATGTAATACCGTATTTTCTGGACTATAAGGCACACTTTTTCCCTCAAAACTCGACAGTGCGTCTTATAACCCGGTGCGCCTAATGTACGGAATAATTTTGGTTGTGCTTACCGACCTCGAAGCTATTTTATTTGGTACATGGTGAAAAGATTAGTGTGACCAGTAGATGGCAGTCACACACAAGAGATACGTGTAGACTGCAATATGACTCAAGTAAACAACACCAACATTTTATATGTTCCATTGAAAATATAGAACATTACACACTGCGCTCAAAAATGTATCAAAATGTTTTAGTACGACTTTGGTAAGCTATGAAGCCGCACCGCTTGATGGATTGTACTGTACTTCAACATACGAGTATTATTGTGGTGTGTGTATAAGGTAAGACATATTATCTGGCGTTTTGTTTCGCAATATTATGCAAAAGCAACTTTTCTTACCTTCCGGTACCTGCTGATCTGTATTTGGGACCTGCATAAGTACTGAAAATGTGCGCGCGTTCGCCTTTGCCAGCGCCGGAGTCGATAAGCTTCTTTTTTTTCTCTATCTTCTTGTTATGTGACATTCATCCTCAGCTGTTGCCATTTCTAATATAAAGTAGTGTAAAGTTATTACTTATATCTGCCAGTAAATTCGCCATGAAAGCGCTAAAACATACCGGTGTAGTGAGTTTACATTATTCACCCAAGGAACTTTAGTTATTAGAGAGTTCCGGTCAGACAGTTTTTCACGGGACACATTTCTGGTGTTGTTATTGTACTCGTGAGCCACGGATGAGGAGATGCTGCTCCGTTATTGATTGAAGTAAAGTCTGAATGTCATTAAAACAGTTAGCTCCATCTTTTGACACTTCTTCCACTCCCGTCCTTGCACGCTACACCGCTACAACAAAGATGACGGACAAAAGAAGCTGCCAAAGGTGAGCCACGTAAATAAGACCGCCCATAAAACGGCGTATCCTTAAGCGGACTGAAGTGACTGTCAGAAAGCGGCTTGAAGATGATCTGTAAAACATAATCTATGCAACATTTTGACTAAAGAACCACCATTATATGTTATGCAGACCACAAGGAAGTGTTTTACATTTTGAAAGAAAATCATAATAATATGACCGCTTTAATGCGCCTTTTGTATGAAAAAAATACTGACTAGACTCGATCATCAGCAGTGCGCCTTAAATTCCGGTGCTACCTATGGTCCGTAAAATATGGTATTTAAAAGTGAATGGATATTTTGTTTTATGACACACACAAGTCTTATATAGTGAACTTTGCATGCAGTTGCAATTCCAAGACATTATATGGCAGCAGTGTATACATAGACAGTGGTGTGTTGCTGTGTTGAGCCCTACAACGTGTTTATACTATAGGTATTGTACTTTTTACACACCATTCATTGAAACGTGTTGAATTCACTATGTAACATGGTTTATGCCAATCAGTGGCATATGTCAGGCATATCCAATATAAATTAGCATTGAGCTAGCACATTTTGCAAATTGGAGCAACGGATGTACTTTTTTCTAACTCGTAAATAAACGTAAATACAAGTCTGCTTACGAAGGAGCCTATTCCGCCTATAAAATCCAATAAATAACCGTCCAAAAACCACCAACAAATTCATTTATATTTTGTGATCCCTGTGCACTGGTGACTTGGAGTTGGTCCAATAAACATCCCCAACTCGAAATCTGCGACTGAGCCATCATTAGATTCATGGTTATATAGTTTTTGAGCGAACCTGCAACACTATTGTACATTTGATTTTTGATTTTTTGATTTTCCATACATTTGCAAGATTAAAAAAACAACAAAAACCTTTTCACATTGTGATTATGGGGTTTTGTCTGTAGAATTTTGAGAACAAAAATAAATGTATTCCAATTTGGTATAAGGCTGTAACATAACACATTTTCAATGGGAGACAAGTCTGGACTACAGGCAGGCCAGTCTAGTCTTCTACTACGAAGCCATGCTGTTGTAACACGTGGCTTGGCATTGTCTTGCTGAAATAAGCAGGGGCGTCCATGATAACGTTGCTTGGATGGCAACATATGTTGCTCCAAAACCTGTATGTACCTTTCAGCATTAATGGTGCCTTCACAGATGTGTAAGTTACCCACGCCTTGGGCACTAATACACCCCCATACCATCACAGATGCTGGCTTTTGAACTTTGCGTCTATAACAATCCAGATGGTTCTTTTTCTCTTTGGTCCATAGGACACGATGTCCACAGTTTCCAAAAACAATTCGAAATGTGGACTCGTCAGACCACAGAACACTTTTCCGCTGGCGGCGTTTCTGGGTGTTGTTGATAAATGGCTTTCGCTTTGCATGGTAGAGTTTTAACTTGCGCTTACAGATGTAGCGACAAACTGTAGTTACTGACAGTGGTTTTCTGAAGTGTTCCTGAGCCCATGTGGTGATATCCTTTACACACTGATGTCGCTTTTTGATGCAGTACCGCCTGAGGGATCGAAGGTCCGTAATATCATCGCTTACATGCAAATTCCTTGCAATAGCTGGTTGAGAAATGTTGTTCTTAAACTGTTCAACAATTTGCTCACGCATTCGTTCACAAAGTGGTGACCCTCGCCCCATCCTTGTTTGTGAATGACTGAGCATTACACGGAAGCTGCTTTTATACCCAATCATGGCACCCACCTGTTCCCAACTAGCCTGTTCACCTGTGGGATGTTCCAAATAAGTGTTTGATGAGCATTCCTCAACTTTTTCAGTCTTTTTTTAAACATGTTGCAGGCATCAAATTCCAAATGAGCTATTATTTGCAAAAAAAATAGTTTCTCCGTTCGAACGTTAAGTATCTTGTCTTTGCAGTCTATTCAATTGAATATAAGTTGAAAAGGATTTGCAAATCATTGTATTCTGTTTTTATTTACCATTTACACAATGTGCCAACTTCAATGGTTTTGGGGTTTTTACTATATGAGGCTTGTACTGACCCAAGATAAGGAAAACCTGGGCAGAGACAGACAAGTTGAGGGCGGAAGAGAGGCAGATAATATGCAAATTAGGCAAGGCAAGGCACGTTTATTTATAAAGCATAATTCGACCACAGGGCAATTCAAAGTGCTTTATGGGAGTGCTTTAAAAGACTGCTTCTAAGCTGAACTTCATTTTTCATTCCATCTTTTAGTACTCTGAGGATAAAGAGTGCAAAGTGACGCAGGATCCAAAAGTGGACTATAGCGCAGTAATGATATAAAGATAATATAATAGTTGCGTGTTAGTACAGCAGACATGTTTATTATGCAATTCATTGAAGAAGTGAAAAAATAAGATGCACAGTGTCTTCAAGAAAGTGTGTATGATGGTGGTTAGGGGTCAGCTTATGCAAGGTGGTGGCCCCTAATCTCATGTGAGTGCTAAGGTTGAGTAAACTAATACGACCTTTTGAAATCAGCTTTAAGTTCAATCAGCGGGAAATAAAAATGTGAGCTAACGAGAGGCAGGCCGCGACCCTTGACCCCCGCGGGCAAAGGTCACCACGCTCATTTGAAATGAGGATTTATTGAGATGAAAGTTCCGCTAATGAGGATCATGATGCTCGAATGGTATGTGGGATGGGAAAGTGAGCACAGCATTGTTGCCACGACGTTAGACAACGTGACACCACATTGTTAGTGTGTTTCAGTTAATGCTAGTTGTCGTATGGTGTATGCGTGGGTTTGTTATAATTTTGCTTCCTGGTTTCGATGACCCGCCCTATCTTGCTTCTGATTGGCTAGTCTGTAATGTTTCGCCCTAACCTTAGCTCGGGGGTCTTCAACCTGCGGCTCTAGAGCCTGGAGGTTTTTCAAAAATGTATGAAAATAGAAAAAGATGGGGGAAAATATATTTTTGTTTTAATACAAATTCTGTAGGACAACATGACGCAAACCTCCCTAAGTGTTATAAATCGCACTGTTTATATTAAACATGATTCTCTGATGAGAGTATTTGGCGAGCGCCGTTTCTGTCCTACTAATTTTGGCGGTCCTTGAACTCACCGTAGTTTGTTGACATGTACAACAGAAAGACGTGTTTTAATGCCACTCATTATTTGTCTCGTTTTGTCCACCAAACGTTTTATGCTGTGTGTGAATGCACAAAGGTGAACTTTGTTGATGTTGTTGACTTGTGTGGAGTGCTAAATCAGGCCTATTTGGTCAATGCATGACTGCAAGCCAATCAATGCTAACATGCTATTTAGGCTAGCTTTATGTACGTAATGCATCATTTAGTTTCCTACGTCCTCTGTGTATTTAATTTATATCTGCATTTCTCATGACATCTGTATGTACCGTATTTCCTTGAATTGGCGCCGGAGCGGTAATTCATTTAAAACCTCTTCTCACTCCGGCGCTTACCAAAGGCATGCGGTATAGGCAAGCATGCGCTAATTATTTTAAAACCTCTTCTCACTCCGGCACTTACCAAAGGCATGAGGTAAATTTAGGCCTGCGCTTTGAGTGTGATGTAAGGATACCATCATGAAAAGCACATTTAATAAAACAAACTTTATTATGGTCTTACCTTTACTTATAAATGAAGTCCATGCGCAGCTGCTTCTGAACAAAAGCATCGATAACTTGTTTATAGAAGTCTTCCTTATCTTTCTTCAGTTTTAAAAGTCTCTCTGTCTCGATGGAGATATTCCTTTAATTATTACCTCCTGCTTTGATTGAAAGTCCGGTTTAGAAAAGGGTTTTATTTTAGATATGTAATACTCCATGTTAAAAGTGCAAGCGAGAGGAAAAAATAAACGATCGCTGCTAAAGCTGTTGCTGCTTGTTGTCACTTCTTCTTCTGCAGCAGATTACCGGTAGTCGCAAGAAGGATCACTAGCGCCCTCTACCACCAGGAGGCGGGAGTCATTTAATGACTCATATTTGACACACGCAGCTACGGTATATTAATAAAACATAGCTGCTTACTGTTCTTTTTAGCATATTCAATAGCTTGGACCTTAAATCCTACTGAATAGCTCTTAATCTTCTTCCCTTTATGCGATTTCAAAATGTTGAAATCAGCCTCTTCCATTTTGAAAATGATGACAGGTGAAGTGTCACTCGTGACGTGACGAGTTTGACCCGGCAGAAATTCTAGGCATATGCTAATTATTTTGCGAAACGAGTTTGACCCGGCATAAATTCTAGACATGCGCTAATAAAAATATTATTTTGCGAAACGAGTTTGACCCTGCGTTAATCCTGAGCCGGCGGTAATGCTAAGCATGCGCTAATTATTTTGCGAAATGAGTTTCACCCAGCAGTAATTCTAGGCATGCGCATACTATATACCCGGCAGAAATTCAACGAAATGCGGTAATATTGGCTGCATTCCTCAATCTCGTTACCCTGCGTAATGACAATAAAGCTGATTCTGATTCTGATTTCTGATAGTTGTTTGTGTGCCATGTTGTTCCAGACCACAGCAAACGTAACCCAGCTTGCAAAGATGGTAATAAATCCATTAGAAGAAGACTGTCACGATCCGTGGTCCGGATCAAGTTTTTGTGTTTTCTGTTAGTTTTGGACCCCTTTAGTTCTTGTTTGTGCACCTGTGAGTTTGTTTTGGTTGCCATGGTTACTCATTGTGTTCACCTGTCTCTGATTAGTGCTCACCTGCTTCCCGAGCACTAATCAGAGGCATTATTTAAGTTTGCCTTTGCCAGTCAGTCGGTCTGGCGTCATTGTTCGCTTCATGCCTGGTCCACGTAAGTCTCGTTTGTTTCATGCCACAGTTTTGTGTTTGTTCCAAGCCATAGTTTATGCTGTTTGTTTCACGCCACAGTGTTGTGTTTGTTCCACGCCATTGTTTATGTTTGTTTATCTCATGCCCTGCCAAAGATTTCTTGAGAACATTAAAATCATCTCCTACCTTCACGCTTTGTCCGGCGTTGTCCGTCCTGCATTCCCGGGAGAACGACCCCGTAGTGAGCCGCAAAACCCCCTTGTGACAAAGACAGCATGCCATTTCCTGAGAAGTTTTACTAATGTTTTCCAATGTTGTAAAAATGTGTAGAATAAATATTACATTTCAACATTTCTGTCAACGAGGAGTTTTGTCAGCCTGCGACACATAGTCACTTTGATAGTAGGCTAATATAGCTAATATCGACACTTAAATCATGTGTTGACTTCATTATATCACTTATATAAGGCTTTTAATTTTTTGTGGCTCCAGACAGATTTTTTGGGGGGATTTTTGGTCCAATATGGCTCTTTCAACATTTTGGGTTGCCGACCCCTGCCTTAGCTAGACACGTTTTTGAGGCAGCTGCTACCAAGAATGCTACTAGTAGATTGATAACAATCGGATGACAACAACCAACGTTGGCAGAGTACATGTATTTTGTCAACTATAGTACCACAGATGTGTTAAGCTAGTGTTTTTCAACCACTGTGCCGCGGCACACTAGTGTGTGGTGAGATACAGTCTGGTGTGCCGTGGGAGATTATCTAATTTCACTTATTTGGGTTAAAAAATATTTTTTGCAAACCAGTAATTATAGTCTGCAAATAATGTGTTGTTGTTGAGTGTCAGTGCTGTCTAGAGCGCGGCAGAGTAACCGTGTAATACTCTTCCATATCAGTAGGTGGCAGCCGGTAGCTAATTGCTTTGTAGATGTCGGGAACAGCGGGAGGCAGTGTGCAGGTAAAAAGGTGTCTAATGCTAAAACCAGAAATAAACAAAAGGTGAGTGCCCCTAAGAAAAGGCATTGAAGGCTATGCAGAACCAAATTAAAACTGAACTGGCTACAAAGTAAACAAAAACAGAATGCTGGACGACAGCAAAGACTTACTGTGGAGCAAAGACGGCGTCCACAATGTACATCTGAACATGACATGACAATCAACAATGTCCCCACAAAGAAGGATAAAAACAACTGAAATATTCTTGATTGCTAAAACAAAGTAGATGCGGGAAATATCGCTCAAAGGAAGACATGAAACTGCTACAGGAAAATACCCCAAAAAGAAAAAGCCACCAAAATAGAAGCGCAAGACAAGAACCAAAACACTAGAGCTATATTGATGCATGGTTGGTTATGGTTCAAAGTCATGTCCAACAATTGCGACAACGACTTTTTACTGTCAACTGAGTTTCATTTTTTAAGGATTTCTGCTGGTGTTGTGCCTCCACATTTTTTCAACGCAAAAACTGTGCCTTAGCTCAAAAAAGGTTGAAAAAAACTGTGTTAAGCAATGCTTTTTTTCCTTATAGCAACTGTGAGTAATTGTGATCATTCCAAATTTAAAAGTGTGATTAAAACCCCCAAAAACCAGCATATTTAATTTTTTTAATTTTATTTTTTTAATTACTTAATTATTTGTATATATTTTGGGGGGTGGGGTAAGTGTCTGTTTTCTCAGTACCTGTACCTGTATAAATATTATTAAATAAAATAAAATAAAATAAAACTGCACCATTTATTATATCTTTGATACAAAGAGTTGGAAAGTGAGGCTTCACATTTCAAGCCAACATCTTTGCTTCGATTTATTGTAGAAATGATTATTAAAGTATGTTTTGACGATGAGCATTTAATGACTATCACACATTAAGATGTGATTTGAAGTTCTACAGTGCCTTAATAATCACTTCTGCCAATGTGCTCCCTTTTTCTTCACGTTTCGGCCACATTTGTTCCAATAGTTGGACCGGCCAGGACGAGTGTGCTTTGCATTTCCAGTGCTTCGTTGACATGCTAAGCGTAACACACGTGCATGCCGAGAATGACTATGATGTGATCACTCCTCCTATACAGATGAAATACAAAGACTAAAGACAACATCAAACCCAGGGCGTACACTTACAAGTACATTCATGTGGGTAATAACGGCAATAGAGGTAATTAATGACGGCCGTCACCCTGCACGAAACAAATAATCAGAATGACTCGTAATAACACGAAAGACAAATTCTGAAAAATGTTAATAATAAAGCAGCGTAGAAGTGCAAATGGGCTGAATAACGAACAGTTTGCGTGAGTTCAGGTCTTTTTTTCCAGGGAATTATGCCTGGAAAAGAAACATTATTTTTATTACTGATGATTTCCATTATATTTTATATTTTTTATTAAATCACAACATATGAGAGTGAACCTGATTGTGTTTTACCATATTTTCCGGACTATAAAGCGCACTTTAAATCATTTTTTTTTCTTCTCAAAACTCAACAGTGCTCCTTATAACCCGGTGCACCTAATGTACGGAATAATCCTGGTTTTGCTTACCGACCTCGGAGCAATTTTATTTGGTACATGGTGTAATGATAAGTGTGACCAGTAGATGGCAGTCAAACATAAGAGATACGTGTAGACTGCAATATGATGGCAATATGACTCAAGTAAACAACACCAACATTTTATATGTTCCATTGAAAACATAGAACATTACACACAGCGCGCAAAAATCCATCAAAATGTTTTAGTACGACTTTGGTAAGCTATGAAGCCCCACTGTTTGATGGATTGTAGGCGCATTAAACATAGGAGTATTATTATGGTGTGTGCATAAGGTAAGACATATTATCTGGCGTTTTGTTTCGCAACATTATGCAAAAGCAACTTTTCTTACCTTCTGGTACCTGCTGATCTGTATTTGGGATCTGCATAAATGTTACGTCTTCGAGGGCGCATAGCTGCGCTGGTAGCATTTCTTCCGAGGCAGAAGACAAGAAGGAGTAGCGTGCAGGTAAGATTAAGGTCTTTAATAAATTAAACGCAGGACAAAAATTTAAAACTGAGGATGCTAGCAAGCGTGGAGCTAAGAAAACCAAAATGTCACAAAGGGTGGAAAACGAGGAATGCTAGTGTGAACAAAAATCACTAGGAGGACGTAAATATTGCCTGTAGCAAACATTGACCCAGCAACTAATGCTGGGTGACAGGAAACTAAAGGGGAGTGATTAACCAAAACACCTGGTGGGAACACTAATTGCAAAACTAAGACAGGTGAGGAAAATCCGTGCCCATGGAAACCAACAGAAAACAGGGAAAGAGGGAGCACCCAGGAAACAGACTGAAACAGAAAAACTACCAAACATAAATCATGCCATGACCCGGGTAACGGATCATGACAATAAATCCTGAAAAATTGCGCGAGTCCGCCTTTGTAGTCCGTGGCGACACCGTAGTAAATAAGCTTCTTCTTTTTCTCTATCTTCTTGTTATGGGACATTCATCCTCCACTGTTGCCATTTCTAATATAAAGTAGTGTAAAGTTCTTACTTATATCTGTCAGTAAACTCGCCATGTAAGCGCTAAAACATACCGGTATAGTGAGTTTACATTATTCACCCAAGGAACTTTAGTTATTAGAGAGTTCCGGTCGGACGGTTTTTCACGGGACACATTTCCAGCGTTGTTGTTGCACTAGTGAGCCACGGATGAGGAGATGCTGCTCCGTTATTGATTGAAGTAAAGTCTGAATGTCATTAAAACAGTTAGCGCCATCTTTTGACACTTCTTCCACTCCCGTCCTTGCACGCTACACCGCTACAACAAAGATGACGGGGAGAAGATGCTGCCGAAGGTGAGTCACGTAAATAAGACCGCCCACAAAACGGCGCATCCGGAAGCGACCGCCAGAAAGCGGCTTGAAGATGATCTGTAAAATATAATCTATGCAACATTTTGACCAAAGAACCACCATTACATGTTATGTAGACCACAAGGAAGTGTTTTACATTTAGAAAAAAAATAATAATGATATGACCCCTTTAATGCGCCCTATAATCCGGTGCGCCTTATATATGATTAAAATAAGTTTCCAGTGTACATGTTATTGGTTATACTAATATATTTGCCATGTACTGCACTAGTTTTTATGGCCAAACAAACGTGTTATCAACATCTTGACTAAGTTATTGTCTACATTTATTGCAGATAAACAACTCCAGTGTATGTTCTTTTTAGTTCATTTGTCATCTATTTATTAGGGCCTATTTGCCAGTGCAGCATGGCACAAAAGAAGTCCTCCTACCTCCTAACAGTGGGAAAATATTTACATTTACATTCTTTAGGTTTTGCTTTCATCCAGTTTGTGAGAAGAGGCCAAAAAGGTGCTTTCATTTTGGTTTCTCTATACTTGAGTGTGTGAGAAAGTTGATCAGCCCTGTGATGACCTTTTTTCCAACAACAATATCAAATAATAGGGTGGCTCGATCCGATATTTATTTCGGGTGTCGGTCCAATATCAGCAAAACGAAAACTAAAATATGTGATTATATGTGCTTCCATGTGTGATACAATCTCAGATACAAGCAGTCCTGCAGTGTGTTTACTTGTACAAAGCCTCCAATAAGCACACAAGATTGGTCTTTTCTTGTATTTTATTTACAAAAGGTAAACATGGAAGGCTACAGGCTGCGAGGAGCTCGCAGCTACACAACAGCTAAGCAGACAAGGTAGACATACAATATAAGTGTCCGCAATTGAGCAAATTGCAGTCTAAAACAGGACATTTGTCAATACAAACATGTATTAGATCATTTCAGTTGCCTTTTCTTTACACATACAAAGTCTTCAAGGAAAAGGTATCAGTAACAAATGTGTCCGCACCATTCTGGGTATCACTCCATCTTATCTATCTTGTCTTTTAATAAAGAAACAAGGAAGTCACAATCTTCGTTCAATGAATGTTCTGCAATTTGTCGTCCCCAAAGTAAGAACTGAACCGGACAAGAAAGCATTTAGGTTTTCAGTACCGAAGGCTTGGAATAACCTACAATCGAATCTTCAACTTCAAACCCTTGTTACATTGAATGAGTTTAAAGCTTTTGTGAAAGGACTGCAGTCTACCTTGTCTGTATGCACATGTGTTATGTGAGCAAGTCTAAATGTTGTAAATTTGATGTTTTATGTGTTGTTTACTGTTTTTAATGTAACCTTGCTGCTGCCCTCTTGGCCAGGTCTCCCTTGGAAAAGAGATCTTTGATCTCAATGGGATTTTACCTGGTTAAATATAAAAAATAAATAAATAAATCATTCAACTTGCTGCCTCACGAGCAAAACAACTTAACAATAGACTTCAAAGCCATACATCTGTCATAAGGTCAGTGTTTTTCATACCAGCCATTGTTCTTTGAGTAATTGCACTTCATCAAATATTTTCTAACATTTCACTCTACAAAATAATTAAAGTATGTCCCGTACTTCCCGGACTATAGAGTGCACCGGTATACATACTTGCCAACCCTCCCGATTTTCCCGGGAGACTCCTGAATTTCAGTGCCCCTCCCGAAAATCTCCCGGGGCAACCATTCTCCCGAATTTCTCCCGATTTCCACCCGGACAACAATATTGGGGGCGTGCCTTAAAGCTATTTCTCAGCGTGTGTTTATTCCAGCCGGCACGTTAATACACTGACACACAACATCCGGATTCCCATCATGCATTGCTTCAAAACTACGGCAAGTAGTAATGTCCAAAAACATAACGGAGACGAAGCGGAAGAACGAAGAAGAGACATGGCGACGACGAGTAAGAAGAAGAAGTACGCTTGCAAGTTGCAAAATGATTGGAAAAAATAATTTCAGTTCATCCAGGACAGCTCGAAGGGGAAGGGGTATGCTGCCTGCACATTTTGTAGATCACACTTCTACCTTGAACACGGTGGCCGAACGGATATACTCATTCATGAACGGATTATTTATATATATATATATATATATATATATATATATATATATATATATATATATATATATATATACACTTGAAAATATATACACCCCTGAATTCGGAGGTCTCAAGGTTGGCAAGTATGCCGGTATATAAGCCGCACCCAAAAATATTTTCCCATTTATAAGCCACAAATTTACACGTTGTGAAATTACTTATTTACCACAGAAATATTATGTAAATCTTTTTTGACATACCTTAATCGTTTCCAAACGGTGTCTGGAACACGGCAGTAAAACGGCTGATCGAACAAAACAGAAGTCATCGTCATGGACCAACTAGCTGCGGAAGCTAGCTCTCCAATCAGCTAAACTTTCACATTAAGTCGGGACCCGACTAAATGTCAGTCGGTGACGTCTCTGTGTCCCGACATGTCTACATGCAAGAGGATCCTCTGCTGGGCCCACTATGGACCGGACTCTCCCGTTATTAACTGTATCCACTCGGCATCCATTGCACATGTCACCCAGTGGTGGATCCCCACGTCTGCGGTCCCTTCCAAGGTTTCTCGTTTTTCCCAGTGGGTTAAGTGTTTTCTTGCCCTGATGTAGGATCTGTAGTTGTAGCTTGTGCAGCCATTTGAGACATTTGTGATTAGGGGTTAAATAAATCAACTTTGATTGATTGATAAACAGACTCAATAATTTGAAGGTGACGTTTTAGTGAATTTACTGAGGAATTTGTGAAGCTGAAAGAATACAAAGGAAGGCCATTGTAAGTCAATAATATTAACACACACTCGTAAACGTGTTAGCATTAGCGATGTCCGATAATGGCTTTTTGCCGATATCCGATATTCCGATATTGTCCAATTCTTAATTACCGATTCCGATATCAACCGATACCGATATATACAGTCGTGGAATTAACACATTATGATGCCTAATTTTGTTGTGATGCCCCGCTGGATGCATTAAACAATGTAACAAGGTTTTCCAAAATAAATCAACTCAAGTTATGGAAAAAAATGCCAACATGGCACTGCCATATTTATTATTGAAGTCACAAAGTGCATTATTTTTTTTAACATGCCTCAAAACAGCAGCTTGGAATTTGGGACATGCTCTCCCTGAGAGGGGTGGGGGGTTGGGGGTAGCGGGGGGTGTATATTGTAGCGTCCCGGAAGAGTTAAGTACTGCAAGGGGTTCTGGGTATTTGTTCTGTTGTGTTTATGTTGTGTTACGGTGCGGATGTTCTCCCGAAAAGTGTTTGTCATTCTTGTTTGGTGTGGGTTCACAGTGTGGCGCATATTTGTAACAGTGTGAAAGTTGTTTGTACGGACACCCTCAGTGTGACCTGTAAGGCTGTTGACCAAGTATGCTTGGATTCACTTCAGTGTTTCCCACACATTCATTTATTTGTGGCGGCCCGCCACGAAAGAATTAAGTCTGCCACAAAAAAACAACAAAATTTTTTTTTTTTTTTAAATATATATATATATTTTTGTTTTTTTTTGTTTTTGTGTGTCCTGTCCAGCTTCTCAGGCAAATCATATAGTTATCTCGGCTGTTCAGATTTACTTTACAAAAGAGAAGTGTAGGATCAAGATTTTTGGAGCTCTTTGTTCAGTGGATCAGATGTTTGATGAATCTTTGTGTCTATCTACCACCACTACTGTTTTCTGTTTATTTGTTACTGACTGTGGCAGGACATCTCTGCCTCTGTTTCACTTTATGTTGCTGGTAAATAATATGGTTGTAGTAGTAGGCTAAAGTTAAAATATTTAGTATGCAATAATTAAAGGAGCAGAGCTTTAAGAGACATTTTAGCTTTTATATTTTTATAAGATATATTTTTTGTAAGAACCACAATTAATAAATATATTTCAGTGAATAACTTATTGTTCAAATCTATATATAAATATGTACATAAAGTGTTGTAATTATATTGTTAAATGGATGGATGGATGGATGAATGGATGGATGGACATTTAAAACAAAACTGTTATTATTAATTAGTAAGTATACATTTTTTGAGCCTTTTTAGAGAAAATCATATCATTGTAGTAAATTATGCAACTTACTCGATGATGTCATGGTGACCACGCCCATAGCCACGCCCCCACCGCCACATGTATCTTGGCAGTTTATGGGAAACACTGCACTTGTGTGTGTGAAAAGCCGTAGATATTATGTGATTGGGCCGGCACGCAGAGGCAGTGCCTTTAAGGTTTATTGGCGCTCTGTACTTCTCCCTATGTCCGTGTACACAGCGGCGTTTTAAAAAGTCATACATTTTACTTTTTGAAACCGATACCGATTATTTCCGATATTACATTTTAAAGCATTTATCGGCCGATAATATCGGCAGTCCGATATTATCGGACATATCTAGTTTGCATAATATTTAATGCAAACAACGTTAGCGTCATTCATACTTGCCAACCCTCCTGTTTTTAGCGGGAGACTCCCGGTATTCAGCGCCTCTCCCGGTAACCTCCCGGCAGAAATTTTCTCCCGACAAACTCCCGGTATTTAGCCGGAGCTGGAGGCCATGCCCCCTCCAGCTCAATGCGGACCTGAGTGGGGACAGCCTGTTCTCACGTCCGCTTTCCCACAATATAAACAGCTTGCCTGCCCAATGACGTCATAACATCTACGGCTTTTAGAGAGTAGAGTGCACAACTGCGCACACAACAAGGAGAAGAAGCAGAAGAACGAGGAAGTTAGAGACATGGCGACGCCGTCGACGAGCAAGATGAAGAAATACGCTTGCAAGTTCCAAAACGAATGGAAACAAGAATTTCAGTTCATCCAGGACAGTTCGAAGGGGAAGGGGTATGTAATTATGTTGCCTGTACATTTTGTAAAACAGACTTCTCCATTGAACACGGTGGCCGAGTCATGAATGGAGGAGAAGTTAAACAAGACAATACTGCCATCTACTGTATAGCCCCCGGAACACTGAAATTCAAGTATTTATTTTATTTATATGTATAATAAAATGAATATATATACATATATATAGCTAGAATTCACTGAAAGTCAAGTATTTCATACATATATATATATATATATATATATATATATATATATATATATATATATATATATATGAAATACTTGAGTTGGTGAATTCTAGCTGTAAATATACTCCCCTATTAACCATGCCCTTAACCACGCCCCCGCCCCACGCCGACCGCGCCCCCCCACCTCCCGGTATCGGAGGTCTCAAGGTTGGCAAGTATGTCGTCATTACATTTCGATAGCATGTATAAATTTGCGTGAAAACACTCCTTCAGACATCACACAAGAGACGGTTTAGTAAGTGTGAATAGTTTTAGCTTTATTGTAAAACTTACAAACGTTGCTTGGAGTGATGAATGAAGAATAATTTTGAGTACAAACGTTATATATGAGGAACTAGAAGGCTAGAAGAACTAAAAGAATTAGAAGATGGAACAGCAATTGTACTTTCGGTTCAAAGCTCTAAACAGAAGAGCACTGCAGCTCCTGCAGTGAGCAAACTCATTCAAAAGAGGGCGCCATTGCACAAACAATAAAACACCCTTTAAGTGTATTTGCGTAAGGTTTTTTTAAAAACTATTTGCTTTGTAGCCGTCAGTGAAGAAAAATACATAAAATAGCTGCACCGTTTTATCAGCCGCAGGGCGCAAAGCGTAGGAAGAAAATAGCGACTTGTAGTCTGGAATTTACAATACTATAATTCCTGCTGATATCGTATCTGATTAACATCGGTATCATAAAATTCCCCATCGTCAACTGTTTATATAATTGTTCAACGGAATCATCAAAAATTATATAAAGTTTGAATTACATTGTGATGCCCTGCAGTTATTGACTTTTAAATCAAATATTGTTGTTATATTATTGGTTTAAGTTAAAAAAAAAACATTTGATAAAATTGCCTCAAATTAAATGGTAAAAGACTTCATCTTAATGTTGATGATGGATGAAGATGACACAAATAAACAGTATAGTTGAGTGCAGGGAGGTCACACTCGCTGATTTATGGCTGATGTGATAAATCACCTTCTATTTTGGGGAGAGGGTCATCACTGGAACATCTGTGGATTCAACATGACCTTCATGAACTCCATGACCTCCATGACCTGCTGCCTGCTGAGTCCTCTTCTTCCCACTCCGCCATTCGTCTTCTTCTCTTCCTTCTTTGCCATCTATCTCTTATTCCTTCACTTCTCATTCACTAACGTTTTTCCACATTGTTGCCCTGAAGCAGTTTTGGTCATATAATAAATACAAGTTTGACATACAGCATCTTTTAAAATGTAGTTTTTCATCATTATTTTTTTTCCCTTTAATCCTCTTCAGTTTTGGTTTTCATGCTGCTTTGGTCTGGAAAATGTGCTGAATATTATCTGTAAACATGCAGTATACTGCATTAAAGAGGCAATGCTGTGAATTTGCACATGTGTATGTTCATATATATATATATATATATATATATATATATATATATATATATATATATATATATATATATATATATATATATATATATATATACCGTTCAAAAGTTTGGGGTCACCCAAACAATTTTGTGTAATAGCCTTCATTTCTAAGAACAAAAATAGACTGTCGAGTTTCAGATGAAAGTTCTCTTTTTCTGGCCATTTTGAGCGTTTAATTGACCCCACAAATGTGATGCTCCAGAAACTCAATCTGCTCAAAGGAAGGTCAGTTTTGTAGCTTCTGTAATGAGCTAAACTGTTTTCAGATGTGTGAACATGATTGCACAAGGGTTTTCTAATCATCAATTAGCCTTCTGAGCCAATGAGCAAACACATTGTACCATTAGAACACTGGAGTGATAGTTGCTGGAAATGGGCCTCTATACACCTATGTAGATATTGCACCAAAAACCAGAAATTTGCAGCTAGAATAGTCATTTACCACATTAGCAATGTATAGAGTGTATTTCTTTAAAGTTAAAACTAGTTTAAAGTTATCTTCATTGAAAAGTACAGTGCTTTTCCTTCAAAAATAAGGACATTTCAATGTGACCCCAAACTTTTGAACGGTAGTGTATATATATATATATATAAGTGTATTTAGATACTTTTCAAATACCTTTCTGTAAGTGCAAGTTAAAACTCTACTATGCAAAGCAAAAGCCATTTATCAACAACACCCAGAAACGCCGCCGGCTTCGCTGGGCCCGAGCTCATCTAAGATGGACTGATGCAAAGTGGAAAAGTGTTCTGTGGTCTGACGAGTCCACATTTCAAATTGTTTTTCGAAACTGTGGACGTCGTGTCCTCCGGAACAAAGAGGAAAAGAACCATCCGGATTGTTCTAGGCGCAAAGTTCAAAAGCCAGCATCTGTGATGGTATGGGGGTGTATTAGTGCCCAAGGCATGGGTAACTTACACATCTGGGAAGGCACCATTAATGCTGAAAGGTACATACAGGTTTTGGAGCAACATATGTTGCCATCCAAGCAACGTTATCATGGACGCCCCTGCTTATTTCAGCAAGACAATGCAGCGTGGCTTCATAGTAAAAGAGTGCTGGTACTAGACTGGCCTGCCTGTAGTCCAGACTTGTCTCCATCTCCTGTGGTGCAATATGAAGCCTAAAATACCACAACAGAGACCCCGGACTGTTGAACAACTTAAGCTGTACATCAAGCAAGAATGGGAAAGAATTCCACCTGAAAAGTTCATGATTATTTGCAAAAAAAATTAAGTTTCTCAGTTCAAACATTAAAGGCCTACTGAAATGCATTTTTTTTACTCAAACGGGGATAGCAGATCCATTCTATGTGTCATACTTGATCATTTCGCGATATTGCCATATTTTTGCTGAAAGGATTTAGTAGAGAACAACGACGATAAAGTTCGCAACTTTTGGTCGCTGATAAAAAAAAGCCTTGCCCATACCGGAAGTAGCGTGACGTCACAGGAGGTAGGATTCCTCACAATTCCCCGTTGTTTACAAAGGAGCGAGAGAGATTCGGACCGAGAAAGCGACGATTACCCCATTAATTTGAGCGAGGATGTAAGATTTGTGGATGAGGAACGTTAGAGTGAAGAACTAGAGAGGCAGCGCAGTGTGTATCTTTTTTCGCTCTGACCGTAACTTAGGTACAAGGTCTCATTGGATTCCACACACTCTCCTTTTTCTATTGTGGATCACGGATTTGTATTTTAAACCACCTCGGATACTATATCCTCTTGAAAATGAGAGTCGAGAACGCAAAATGGACATTCACAGTGACTTTTATCTCAACGACAATACATCAGCGAATCTCATTAGCTACTGAGCTAACGTGATAGCATCTGGCTCCAATGCAGATAGAAACAAAATAAATAAATCCCTGACTGGAAGGATAGACAGAAGATCAACAATACTATTAAACCATGGACAGGTAATTTCCAGCTTGGCGAAGCTTAACAATGCTGTGTTGCTAACGACACCACTGAAGCTAATTTATCAACCGGACCTCACAGAGCTATGCTAATAACATTAGCTATCCACTTACGCCAGCCCTCATCTGCTCATCAACACCCGTGCTCACCTGCGTTCCAGCGATCAACGGTGCGACGAAGGATTTCACCTGATCACAGATGCGGTCGGCGAGACGGAGGAAGTTAAGGTGAGTTCGGCGGCTAACGCGTCTGCTATCCATCTCTGTCTTCCTGGTTGTGTTGCTGCAGACAGCCGCTAATACACCGATCCCACCTACAACTTTCTTTTTTGCAGTTTCCATTGTTCATTAAACAAATTGCAAAAGATTCACCAACACAGATGTCCAGAATACTGTGGAATTTTTCGATGAAAAGAGAGCTTTTTGTATGGTGACACATTGGGTCCGAATACTTCCGTTGCCGTGGTGACGTCACGCGCATACGTCATCATACATAGACGTTTTCAAGCGGAAGTTTCCCGGGAAATTTAAAATTGCACTTTATTATTTAACCCGGCCGTATTGGCATGTGTTGCAATGTTAAGATTTCATCATTGATAGATAAACTATCAGACTGCGTGGTCGGTAGTAGTGGGTTTCAGTAGGCCTTTAAATATCTTGTCTTTGCAGTCTATTCAATTGAATATAAGTTGAAAAGGATTTGCAAATCATTGTATTCTGTTTTTATTTACGAATTACACAACGTGCCAACTTCACTGGTATTATTATTATTATTATAGAGGTTTATTTGAAATAGGGACAGATACAAAAACATAGACATCTGAAACAGTTATCCGATGCATGCATCACAGTGTTTGTAGCCAAAGCTAATTTACAACAGTATTGGGTTCTGTATGTTTGTGTGTTATGGGTTACAGGTCCCACTAATCCAATCTTCCAGCTGTCAGATCAGTGAGAAGGTTTAAAAAAAAAAAAGTGATAAAAAAAAAAAAAAAGGACTACGGCCGACTTGAACAGAGTTGTCAGACTATTTGTGACAGACTGTTAGTGTTTGCTCAATGACAAGCTGCGTCTGGCCCGACTCTGATAGCCTTCGCCGGTCAGGTCTTCGCTCGGGTTGTGTCAGCTCCTCAGCTCTACTCATATCTCTGGTGTCTGCCGACATGCTGGCGAAAGAATCAGGTTTATTTGACACCTGAAGTGTGATGGAAGACAGAAGCGTTTCAGAGATAAAGTCCTTATCAGTGTGGCTTTAAGGACTGGATGGTGCAAATGACAACCTGGCTCACCCTTTTTCAAATCCTACTGACAAGAACTGAAAAGAACTCGAGAGGAGCCTGACAAGAACTGAGATGAACCTGAGATGAACCCAAGGTGCTTGCATGCGGTTTAATATTCGGATCATTTTGTGCGGTTAGGCAGCGGAAGATTTTCTCAAACTCAATCAGTTGAGCAGCTTGAGGCCAAAAAGAGATCAATACAACACAAAGGCAATATTGAGTGCCTGGAAGGATTCTTGAGTGGGCACAGAGAAGCAGTTTGATAAGAACAATTATTTGAATAATTTTTCTATTATTTACATATCAGCCTTTTAGTTCTGCTCATATTTGTTTGTTGTCTTATTGTAAATTGTAACAAATAGCTAGATTATAGCTAAATGAACAACTAAGTTGCTCACACTGTACACAAGAACACAAGAAGGCCATTTAAGGTAAAATTCTAAAAATATTATGTGGAGGGGGGCGTGGCCTGCGGACCTGCAGCGAAACAGGGTGTGCCAGGACCGGAAGTACAGTATTTGGGGTACCACTTGGGAGGAGGGCAGGTGCGCCCGCAGGTAGACAAAACGGCGGCAATTGCGGCCTGCCCAACCCCCAAGACGAAAAAAGAGGTGAGGCAGAGGACTGGGAGCGGTTTTGTCCCAGCGGGTGGAGGCCGTCGACCGACCCATCCTTTACATCAGCAGAAAGCTATCCGAAAGAGAGGCCAGGTATAGCACAGCGAAGAGGGAGTGCCTCGCCATCAGGTGGGCGGTCGGGGCCCTCCGATGCTACCTCCTGGGACAAAACCGCTCCCAGTCCTCTGCCCGACGCGTCAGCCCGCAGACAAAACGGGAGGGAAAAATCAGGCATGTGCAGGACCGGCTCCTCGCAGAGGGCCTTTTTAACTCTCTCAAACGCCTGCTGGCACTGCTCCGTCCACTGGACCAGATCTGGAGCACCCTTTCAGGTGAGGTCAGTTAGTGGGCTGGTCAGGTGAGGAATAAACCTCCGGTAGTAACCCGCCAGACCCAAAAACTGCCTCACCTCTTTTTTCTGTACTTCCGGTCCTGGCACACCCCCTTTTGCTGCAGGTCTGCAGGCCACGCCCCCCTCCACAGATGACATACAAGAATTAAGTTTAACAGCAATAATAAAGAGACAACTCCTTACTATTTTTCCATGGTTTTGGTACACTGAACAGCTTATGTGGAGGAGGAAGTGTCAATAATGAGACCCATGATAAACATTCTGAATGTATTTCATCCATCCGTTCATTTTCTAGACCAGTGTTTTTCAACCTTTTTTGAGCCAAGGCACATTTTTTGCGTTGAAAAAATCCGGAGGCACACCACCAGCAGAAATCATTAAAAAACGAAACTCAGTTGACAATAAAAAGTCGTCGCAATTGTTGGATATGACTTTAAACCATAACCAAGCATACATCACTATAGCTCTTGTCTCAAAGTAGGTGTACTGTCACCACCTGTCACATCACTCGCTGTGACTTATTTGGAGTTTTTTGCTGTTTTCCTGTGTGAAGTGTTTTAGTTCTTGTCTTGCGCTCCTATTTTGATGGCTTTTTCTCTTTTTTTGGTATTTTCCTGTAGCAGTTTCATGTCCTCCTTTGAGCGATATTTCCCGCATCTACTTTGTTTTAGCAATCAAGAATATTTCAGTTGTTTTTATCCTTCTTTGTTGGGACATTGTTGATTGTCATGTCATGTTCGGATGTACATTGTGGACGCCGTCTTTGCTCCACAGTAAGTCTTTGCTGTCGTCCAGCATTCTGTTTTTGTTTACTTTGTAGCCAGTTCAGTTTTAGTTTTGTTCTGCATAGCCTTCCCTAAGCGTCAATGGCTTTTCTTAGCGGCACTCACCTTTTGTTGATTTTTGGTTTTAGCATTAGATACCTTTTTACCTGCAACTGCCACCTGCTGTTTCCGACATCTACCAAGCAATTAGCTACCGGCTGCCGGCTGCCATATGGAAGAATATAACACGGTTACTCTGCCGAGCTCTAGACAGCACCGACACTCAACAACAACACATCATTTGCGGATTATAATTACTGGTTTGCAAAAAATATTTTTAACCCAAATAGGTGAAATTAGATCATGTCCCACGGCACACCAGACTGTATCCAGTGTGCCGCGGCACAGTGGTTGAAAAAGACTGTTCTAGACCATCCTATCTATCTCACCATATGGAATATAACTGACTTCAGTAATTATTATTTATTTATTTTTAATGTTATTACTTATGGAGTAAATTGTGAATACATTGAGAACAGGAAGTGAACAAAAGTTTTAGCAACTGCTATGTAAAGGAAAAGGGGTAGGTTTTAAAAAAGCTCTGCTTCTTCCAACTCCTTTTCAAACATGTTGAACAGAGAAACTGGAAATCGTGATGTATCGTGTTGTATGCATGCATGTTCGAAATAAACTCAAACTCAACTCAACTCAACTCAACTCAACTCAACTTCCCTACTTAGTTATTACTATTACTATATAATAGAATTAAATCATTTTACATGTTCAAAGGTAGCATCTTTATCCTTGATTATGGTCGCAACAGTCACACTGTCAATGTTTGTCTGCATTTCTACACGTTTGAATCGATTTGTGATGTCTCATTACACGTCACCTTTCTCTTTCCTTTTCTTTGACGCACTGCCATCAGGATAGTGAATGAATGAATGAATGAAATAATGCTTTATTTCAAACAATATGTGAATTCTACATTACACTTAACTTACTACATGATAAAAACCCTTTGTATATTTGAAAAGGAGAAGGAAGAAGCATAAGATTATTAATTCCTACCCTTCTCCCTTTAGTACGGGGGTCAGCAACCTGCGGCTCTCGAGCCGCGTGCGGCTCTTTAGTGCCGCCCTAGTGGCTCCCTGGAGCATTTTTAAAAAAGGATTGAAAATGGGAAAAGAAGGGGGAATTTATTTTTTGGTTTTAGTATGTTTTTTGTTTGAGAACAAACATGACACAAACCTTCCCAATTGTTAGAAAGCCCACTGTTTAATATGTTTGTGTGTATGCTTCACTGATGAGAGTATTTGGTGAACATCGTTTTGTCCTACTAATTTCGACGGTTCTTGAACTCACCGTAGTGTGTACTGTGACGCAACAGTGTGTTCTCATGTAAAATCTTCCCCTCCTTCTTTGTCTCATTTCGTCCACCAAATATTTTAGGCTGTGCAGCAATACACAAAGGTGAGTTTGTTGATGTTATTGACTTGTTGGAGTGCTAATCAAGCATATTTGGTCAGTGCATGACTGCAAGCTAATCAATGCTAACATGCTATTTAGGCTAGCTGTATGTACATATTGCATCATTATGCCTCATGTGTAGGTATATTTGAGCTCGATTAATTTCCTTTACTTGTGTCCTCTTTGTATATAATTTAGTTTTGCATGTCTCATGACACATTATCTGTATGTAATATTGGCTGCATTTCTGATAGTTGTTTGTGTGCCATGTTGTTCCAGACCACAGCAAACGTTACCTAGCTTGCCAAAGATTGTAATAAATCTATTAAAAGAAGACAGCCTGCAGTTTCCTTTAACTTCCTCTATGGACTGGACTCTCACTATTATGTTAGATCCACTATGGACTGGACTTTCACAATATTATGCTAGATCAGTGGTTCTTAACCTGGGTTTGATTGAACCCTAGGGGTTCGGTGAGTCGGCCTCAGGGGTTCGGCGGAGCGTCCACCGCGGAGGTCAAGCCACACCCGGATCATCGTGTAAATAAAAACTTCTCCCTATCGGCGTATTATGGACACGGTAACAACACTGATTTGCAGATGTGTAATTTGTTGTGAGTTCATGCACTGTGTTGGTTTTGTTCTTTGAACAAGGTGATGTTCATGCACGGTTCATTTTGTGCACCAGTAAAAAAACATATAACTTTGTCTTGAATTTGAAAAAAATTAAACATTTTATTTTTCACTAAAGAAGGGTTCGGTGAATGCGCATATGAAACTGGTGGGGTTCGATACCTCCAACAAGGTTAAGAACCACTGTGCTAGACCCACTCGACGTCCATTGCAGCCGGTCTCCCCTAGAAGGGGCGGGGGGGGGGGGGTATCCACATCTGCGGTCCTCTCCAAGGTTTCTCATTGTCATTCTAATGACATGCCACTGGGTTGTGAGTTTTTCCTTGCCCTTATGTGGGATCTGAACCGAGGAAGTCGTTGTGGCTTGTGCAGCCCTTTGAGACACTCGTGATTTAGGGCTATATAAATAAACATTCATTGATTAATTGATGACCTTTGGCCATTAAAAGCCAGTAATTTCCAGGAGTTATCTCACCTTCTAAGTAGCCTCTGATTTACTAATGTTGTAAAAATGTGTAGAATAAATATTACATTTCAACATTTCTGTCAAGGAAGATTTGCTTCAGCCTGCGACACTTAGTCATTTTGATAGTAGGCTATTATAGCTAATATAGACACTTATGTCATGTGTTGCCTTCATTGTAAGATGTATATACGACTCTTCATTTTTCGCGGCTCCAGACAGATTTGTTGTTTGTATTTTTGGGATTATATGGCTCTTTCAACATTTTGGGTCGCTGACCCCTGATTTAGTACCTAATACTTATCTTACTTCTTGTGTTTTTTTTTGTTTTTTTAATACTCTCCACCAAAAACAACAATCACCAACAAACAACCACACCATAACTCATTGTCCATCCATCCATCCATTTGCTACCGCTTGTCCCTCTTGCGGTCGCGGGGGGTAGCTGGAGCCTATCTCAGCTGCATTCGGGCGGAAGGCGGGGTACACCCTGGACAAGTCGCCACCTCCTCACAGGGCCCATAACTCATTGTGTCAAAAATAAATAAATAGAAAATAGCAAATTTTGCAAGATTTAGTCATACCCCTCTTCTTCCCTGTACTTTGTAAATACCATCCGTTTGTTCCGCTCATGTATGGACATTATCTGAGCTCTTCCGCCAGTCCGTTCCACATTTTCACTCCACATATTGAAATGCAAAATGTCTTTAAAGTCGAGCGTGCATACAGATGTTTCAGATTGAGTTTCCCCCTCAGATCATATCCCCCTTCTCTCGGAAAAGAACATACTTGAATATTTACTGGTAGTAGGTTGTTTATTGCTCTGTACATCATTTGTGCCGTTTGGAAGTGTACCAGATCAGTGAGTTTCTGTATTTCTGATTTTGACGATAAGGGGTTTGTGATAAATGATCCTGATTGGTCTTTTTTGCAGAATCATTAGTAATTGTAGTGTAGATTTATAAGTATTGTCCATGGTATGATTTGTGGTCCAGGAAGTGTTTTTCCTTCCTTAGTACAAAGATGCTCCTTTCTTCAAACATGCTTTATGTGAGGTTTTCATGTTATTTTTTTTCGACCATAATTACACCCAGAAATGTATTTTCATATACCCTGACAATGTCAACATCATTTACCTGCATGCTTGGTTGAGTGTTCATTTTACAGTTCCAAAAAAACAAAAACTTAGTTTTGTTTAAATTTAGAGATCATTTGTTTCTTTCAAACCACCTCTTTAATTTGCACATTTCTTCAGTGATACACCCCAGAATCTCTTGTAAATTATTCCCTGAACAAAACATGTTTGTGTCGTCTGCAAATAGGACCAATTTCAATACAATAGAGATGTTATATATGTAATTTATACAAAACCCAAAACCAGTGAAGTTGGCACGTTGTGTAAATCGGAAATAAAAACAGAATACAATGATTTGCAAATCATTTTCAACTTATATTCATTTGAATAGACTGTGAAGACAAGATACTTAAAGGCCTACTGAAACCCACTACTACCGACCATGCAGTCTGATAGTTTATACATCAATGATGAAATCTTAAAATTGCAACACATGCCAATACGGCCGGGTTAACTTATAAAGTGCAATTTTAAATTTCCCGCTAAACTTCCGGTTGGAAACGTCTATGTATGATGACGTATGCGCGTCACGTCACGACGGCAACGGAAGTATTCGTACCCAATGTGTCACCATACAAACTGCTCTGTTTTCATCGAACAATTCCACAGTATTCTGGACATCTGTGTTGGTGAATCTTTTGCAGTTTGTTTAATGAACAATGGAGATTGCAAAGAAGAAAGTTGTAGGTGGGATCGGTGTATTAACGGCTGGCTGTAGCAACACAACAAGGAGTACTTACTTGGATAGCAGACGCGCTAGCCGATGCTAGCCGCCAACCGCATCTGTGATCGGGTGAAGTCCTTTGTCGCGCCGTCGATTGCTGGAACGCAGGTGAGCACGGGTGTTGATGAGCAGATGAGGGCTGGCTGGCGTAAGTGGAGCGCTAATGTTTTTATCATAGCTCTGTGAGGTCCGGTTGCTAAGTTAGCTTCAGCGTCGTTAGCAACAGCATTGTTAAGCTCTGTCAGGCTGAGAATTATTAACCGTGTAGTTACATGTCCATGGTTTAATAGTATTGTTGATCTTCTGTCTATCCTTCCAGTTAGGGATTTATTTATTTTGTTTCTATCTGCATTTGAGCCAGATGCTATCACGTTAGCTCAGTAGCTAAAGAGCTTCGCTGATGTATTGTCGTGGAGATAAAAGTCACTGTGAATGTCCATTTCGCATTCTTGACTCTCATTTTCAAGAGGATATAGTATCCGAGGTGGTTTAAAATACAAATCCGTGATCCACAATAGAAAAAGGAGAGTGTGTGGAATCCAATGAGACCTTGTACCTAAGTTACGGTCAGAGCGAAAAAAGATACACCATGCACTGCCTTTCTAGTTCTTCACTCTAACGTTCCTCATCCACGAATCTTTCATCCTCGCTCAAATTAATGGGGTAATCGTCGCTTTCTCGGTCCGAATCTCTCTCGCTCCATTGTAAACAATGGGGAAATGTGAGGAATCCTTCCTCCTGTGACGTCACGCTACTTCCGGTATAGGCAAGGCTTTTTTTTTATCAGCGACCAAAAGTTGCGAACTTTATCGTCGTTGTTCTATACTAAATCCTTTCAACAAAAATATGGCAATATCGCGAAATGATCAAGTATGATACATAGAATGGATCTGCTATCCCCGTTTAAATAAAAACAAATTCATTTCAGTAGGCCTTTAACATTCAAACTGGAAAACTTTGTTATTTTTTGCAAATATTATCTCCTTTGGAATTTGATGCCTGCAACATGTTTTAAAAAAGCTGGCACAAGTGGCAAAAAATCAATTGAAAGTTGAGGAATGCTCATCAAACACTAATTTGGAACATCCTACAGGTGAACAGGCTAATTGGGAAGGATTTGCAAATCATTGTATTCTGTTTTTATTTACGATTTATACGAACGTGCCAACTTCACCGGTTTTGGGTTTTGCACACAAACCCTCCAAATGTGCTCCTAACGTTTATGGCTTTGAAAGCCAGCAATCTTTCAGTCAATGAAGGTTGACACCTCAACCCCACAGTTGACCAACATTCTTCCTAATCATTCCTTGTTTTATTTGTGTGACCCTTAAGTCCACCAGGAAGTGTCTGCAAATTTGTCTTGTGATCAGGCCAAGTGCCCTCTTGGTTTGCCAAAACTACCTCAAGTCGAAACTTTGTGTTTCTTCCAGCCCCAAATAAACTTTAACCCTGCGTGGGGAGGAATCTGTGACCTTTCTCCACCCCCAGCATGTGTGGCCCAGAATTCCTGCAGAAGTCACAGCTGACCTCTCCAGAGACAAAATGAGAGGCTGTCAGTCGAATCGAAGCCAAATCAGTCTTGCGTGGTCCGCTATTTGAGCAATGGGCGGTGCAGACTGCCCGGTGATTGACTTGATTGCCTTTTCAATCATTGCTACCATTTTGGAAAAAAAAACACAATTTGAACAGCAGTTTACTTTTGAAACCGATTTGAAATTAGTGTTAAAACACAACCAAAAGATGTGTTTATCTGAGGACTTCTCATGTTCATTATCACAACATTTTAGTTGCAGTATGTTTTTCCCTTTTAATCATCTAAATTGATTTAATTTTAGTAAACTGTAAATTTACGTAATTTAAATTAGGGTTGTATGGTGTACCGGTACTAATTAGGGATGTCAGATAATGGCTTTTTTGCCGATATTCCGATATTGTCCAACTCTTAATTACCGATACCGATATCAACCGATACCGATATATACAGTCGTGGAATTAACACATTATTATGCCTGATTTGGACAACCAGGTATGGTGAAGATAAGGTCCTTTTTAAAAGAATTAATAAAATAAAATAAGATAAATAAATTAAAAACATTTTCTTGAATAAAAAAGAAAGTAAAACAATATAAAAACAGTTACATAGAAACTAGTAATTAATGAAAATGAGTAAAATTAACTGTTAAAGGTTAGTACTATTAGTGGACCAGCAGCACGCACAATCATGTGTGCTTACGGACTGTATCCCTTGCAGACTGTATTGATGTACAAACCCCGTTTCCATATGAGTTGGGAAATTGTGTTGGATGTAAATATAAACGGAATACAATGATTTGCAAATCCTTTTCAACCCATATTCAATTGAATGCACTACAAAGACAAGATATTTGATGTTCAAACTCATAAACTTTATTTTTTTTTTTTTTGCAAATAATAATTAACTTAGAATTTCATGGCTGCAACACGTGCCAAAGTAGTTGGGAAAGGGCATGTTCACCACTGTGTTACATGGCCTTTCCTTTTAACAACACTCAATAAACGATTGGGAACTGACGAAACTAATTGCTGAAGCTTTTAAAGTGTAATTCTTTCCCATTCTTGTTTTATGTAGAGCTTCAGTCGTTCAACAGTCCGGGGTCTCCGCTGTCATATTTTACGCTTCATAATGCGCCACACATTTTCGATGGGAGACACGTCTGGACTGCAGGCGGGCCAGGAAAGTACCCGCACTCTTTTTTTTTACGAAGCCACACTGTTGTAACACGTGCTGAATGTGGCTTGGCATTGTTTTGCTGAAATAAGCAGGGGCGTCCATGAAAAAGACGGCACTTAGATGGCAGCATTTGTTGTTCCAAAACCTGTATGTACCTTTCAGCATTAAAAACATACCGATAATAAAAAACAACAACATACCGATAATTTCCAATATTAAAATTTTAAAGCATTTATCGGCCGATAATATGAATATTATCTGACATCTCTAGTACTAATAAAGTATCGCGGTACTAATCAATTGAAATCGGTACTATACCACCTTTGAAAAGTACCGGTACCGTTCTTTCATCTGAGTGCTGCTTAGAGGCGGTGACTACAGAGCCAAGGTGCATGATGTTGAGTGTGTCAAAACGCACACACAAAGTGCATAGAAGCAATAACATCTTGGAGAGTAAAAATGGCAAAAAAATACAATTCTACTGGTTAATAAAGAGGGTGGTGAAGCGCAATATGGATGTATTTGGGCTTCAAAACTAACAATAAAGGTGATGCTTTAAACAGGGATGCGTACTACCGTATTTTTCGGAGTATAAGTCGCTCCGGAGTATAAGTCGCACCGGCCGAAAATGCATGATAAAGAAGGAAAAAAAACATATATTCACATTTTTGGGGGAAATGTATTTGATAAAAGCCAAGACCAGGAATAGACATTTGAAAGGCAATTTCAAATAAATAAAGAATAGTGAACAACAGGCTGAATAAGTGTACGTTATATGAGGCATAAATAACCAACTGAGAACGTGCCTGGTATGTTAACGTAACATATTATGGTAAGAGTCATTCAAATAACTAACATATAGAACATGCTATATGTTTACCAAACAATCTGTCACTCCTAATCGCTAAATCCCATGAAATCTTATACGTCTAGTCTCTTACGTGAATGAGCTAAATAATATTATTTGATATTTTACAGTAATGTGTTAATAATTTCACACATAAGTCGCTCCTGAGTATAAGTCGCACCCCCGGCCAAACTATGAAAAAAAACTGCGACTTATAGTCCGAAAAATACGGTATTTTACACATGGCACACTGACAAAGCTTAACCTATTGTTACTATAACAATATACAAGGTTAATATAGCTGGCTTCTCTTTCTTCCCCTCCATTTTTCTGCTTTGTTTTGTATCTCTAGTTGTCATTACGTATATGTATTGTTGCATTTGAACAACTGTATTGTTGATAATAGGAGTAAATTATTGGTATTATTCATTATCAATAGCGCTATTTCTATTGGTATTTGTATTGCTCCATTTGTAGTGTAATAATGCCCAGTGTCATTTCTGTATTATTATTTATTTCACTAACTGCTTCTTTGCTATGACTTTTACCATCATATTTGTACATATCGTATTTGCTGATGTTGCTCTATTGTTGTTGTTGTTGTTGTTATTGTTGTGTTTGCTGTTATTGTTTTTGTCTTTCTGTCTTATCCCCCTCCTGTCCCCACAATTTCCCCCTCTGTCTTTCTTTTTTTCTCTTTCTATCCCCTCCTGCTACATTTAATAAAGTCAAATACAAATAAGGCAACAGAAGAAGAATCCCACACTTCTCTTTTGTAAAGTAAATTTGTATAGCCGATATGGGCATCTACATCAACTATATGATTTGCCTGAGAAGCTGGACAGGACAGGACAAAAACAAAAAAAACTAAAAAACAAAAAAACAAAAAAAAAGTACTGTTTTACACCTTACCTGTTTGTCGGCTGCCAGACCGTGGTCGAGGAGAGCAGTGGAGACCTTTCACTTCGCAACGGGTCCGTAAAGCTCTGCTCTTTGGTCGGAATGACGAACCCGTCGATTAGTTACAACTTGGTCACTTTATTCATAATAAACAGAACACAACCGGACATCCACCGTGCTATTGACACTCCTGCACATGCTAGCGCTACCACTCCTAACTTGCCCACTCACTCATTCACTCATGTCACTCACCCCACATACTGCCATTCTTAAAGGAGTACACACACACATACAGCTGCTTTAAAACACGCCTCGCCAAATGTGGCGATTAGTATCACCACCTTTGCTTCAAACTTAGGTAAACATTTATATAATAAGTATTCAGATCTGCACAAGGAGTTATACAAAGCGGTGGCGTGCGGTGAGGTTAATGTCTGGTGAGGCACTGCATCATCACAGTCAGATTTACTAACATATGAACCCTAAATAGTATCTTATTCACCATGTGATTGGCAGCAGTTAACGGGTTATGTTTAAAAGCTCATACCAGCATTCTTTACACAACTGTAGCACACAAAAAAGCACATTTAATAAAAAAACATTATTATGGTCTTACCTTTCTTGCTGGACATCCACACAGCCAGCCTTTGCGTGTGTACCACGCCGTTTGAAAAAAACGGGTCTTCTGTCCCGAAGTCAAAAGCAAACCTTTTAGCTCCGGCGTTGGTCTACCTTAAATTATTACCTCCTGCTTCCATTGAAAGTCCAGTTTAGAAAACTGTTTTATTTTACATATGTAATCCTCCATGTTTTTAATAAAAGTTCAGGCGTGAGGAAATAAACAATCGCTGCACTAATTGACTTGCGAACTTTTTTTTTTTTTTTCTTCTGCGGCGAGGAATGATCTGGGATCACTACCACCCTCTACCACCAGGAGGCCGGATTACTGTGAGCCTCAGACAGTACGTTTTTTGCAGCAGTTTTATGAATGCTCAGCACAAGAAATACGTTACACACATACAGTTGTTGACAAAATACACTGTACATTATATACCTCAGCTAACTAAACTATGCCATAGTTTAGTTAGCTGATATAATTCATATAGCAATACAGTCTCACTGCACAGCAGCTCAGCAGTTAGCCGAGTCATTGTGCACAATCCATGTTGAGGCACAAATCAGTGACGTGCCTCAACTGGCTGCTGATCACCGCACCGTCTCTTCTCAGTATATGAACGGCAAATGTGAAAAAAAAAATAAAAAAAATCTAAAACTGGTGAAGTTAAATGGAAAATAACTTTAGTATAATCACTGGATACATATAACAATTTAATTAATTTTTTTTTCTTTTTACATTTTTTTTCTTTCCATGATGGCAGGTGAGGCCCCGCCTCCCCTGCCTCTAGTGACTGCACGCCACTGATACAAAGTGACAGGTAATAATGTAGTCGTTACACCTGTCCTGCTGTTCGGTCCGGTGCAGACTGTAATCAAGGAGCACAGGGCGGACGTTCCCTTCAGGGTCGATGCCATTCAAATGCCTTTTAATTTATATTTTAACCTTGTAAAATTGTTCTTTGATTGTGAGTGTTTAATGTAGTGTAAGATATTCTGTTAAAATAAAGCCAATATTGACATTTTTCGTAGTTCTCTTTATTTGGAAAAGTATCTGTGACGATCTGTCACTTCATTTATGTTTGTGCTTCCGTGTTTTGTGTTTGTTTCCTATCAGTGCTCTTATTTTGGTTCTATTTCCTGCTTGTCCCGCTGAGCGCTGTTTTTCTCCTCACCTGCTGTTGATTGGCAGCCGGTCCATACCGGCCGCCAATCAGCATGTTTCTATTTATGCCTGTCTCCTCAGTGCTCGAGGATTGACTATTGTTTGTGTACTCTTACATGCAAGACTGCTTTCTCTCTGTTTGAATTATATTAAAATCCTCAAACTTGGGATTAATCCATGCCCGCCTCTCAGCGACCACTAGGAATGTGGTTGCAACGCAAAGTAAAAAAAAACGGCCTGCAATAAGATCACGCCAACCAACCATTCGGAACCGGACCATCACGACAGGACTATATCCATCCAGGGAGCCGAAGCGGAGCCACACAGTAAAACACGATATCCCACCCTCATTCACCCATCCGGCGGCAGGTATCGGACCACCTATCCGTAAGTAACACAAGGAATCGGTATATGGACAAGGGTGTATTATTACATCCAAGTGGAACAGTTTTGTGCTTGGAGGTATGCTGGCACTTAATTTGCCGTTAACGAATTGCAGATGCGGCGGTGGGTAAAATGTCTGAATACCTCGCGGTAAAATCTTTGGTGAGCAATGCATTCCCCCGTTCATCTGCTCATAATAGAGCAGAGGAGAAGTTGGCAGTTTTTCGCAAAACCTTAAAAACATGTTTTGTAGGCAAGGTTGTGCAGGAAAAGAGAGCAATTCACACTGTACAGTCAAATCCCAACAGCAAAGGCCAAACATAGTGCAATAACACAGCAACAAAAGGACACAACTGTGGGCTGAAGTGCTCTTACAGGGGCTGGTGAACAGGACGGGTAGCTACCGTATTTCCTTCAATAGCCGCAGGGGCGCTAATTAATTTAAAACCCTCTTCTCACTCCTGCGGTTACCAAAACCATGCGGAATGGGCAAGCATGCGCTAATTATTTTAAAACCTCTTCTCACTCCGGCGCTTACCTTATCATGAAAAGCAAATTTAATAAAAAAAACTTTATTATGATCTTACCTTTACTTGTAAATGGGTCCATGTGCAGCTGCTTCTGATCAAAGGCAGTCTTTCTTATCTTTATTCAATTTTAAAAGTCTCTGGAGATATTCCTTTAATTATTACCTACTGCTTCGATTGAAAGTCCAGTTTAGAAAACTGTTTTATTTTAGATATGTAATCCTCCATATTAAAAGTGCAAGCAAACAATCGCTGCTCATGCTTGCTGCTTGTTGTCTTCTTCTGCAGTACCTGTCTCCTGCAGTACTGGTAGTCGCAAGAAGGATAACTCGCGCCCTCTACCACCAGGAGGTGGGAGTCATTTAATGACTCATATTTGACCCGGCGAAAGTGCCAAGCATGCGCTAATTATTTTGCGAAACGAGTTTGACCCGGCTGTAATTCTAGGCAGGCGAATACTATATTCCCGGCGCCAATTCAAGGAAATACGGTACTTGTGGTACCAATTCAGGTGGAAGAAGAGGAGCAGGTCTACAGCAGGAAAGGTGGATTTTTTCCCCAATAGGACTGTGATGGGCTCTACAGAAAATGGACCACTGATAGGTAACAGTGGCAAGACCATTATCAAAGTCAAAGTCAAAGTCAGCTTTATTGTCAATTCTTCACATTCAATCATCAATCAATAAAAGTTTATTTATATAGCCCTAAATCACAAGTGTCTCAAAGGGCTGCACAAGACACAACGACATCCTCGGCTCAGATCCCACATCAGGGCAAGAAAAAACTCAACCCAATGGAATACAATGAGAAACCTTGGAGGGGACCGCAGATGTGGTACAAGGTCATCACTAGAGATGTCCGATAACGGCTTTTTTGCCGGGTTAGGGTGCAGGGTTTGGTGGTAGCGGGGGGTGTATATTGTAGCGTCCCGGAAGAGTTAGTGCTGCAGGGGGTTCTGGGTATTTGTTCTGTTGTGTTTATGTTGTGTTACGGTGCTGATGTTCTCCCGAAATGTGTTTGTCATTCTTGTTTGGTGTGGGTTCACAGTGTGGCGCATATTTGTAACAGTGTTAAAGTTGTTTATACGGCTACCCTCAGTGTGACCTGTATGGTTGTTGATCAAGTATGCCTTGCATTCACTTATGTGTGTGTAAAAGCCGCATATATTATGTGACTGGGCCGGCACGCTGTTTGTATGGAGGAAAAGCGGACGTGACGACAGGTTGTAGAGGAAGCTAAAGGCAGTGTCTTTAAGGCACGTCCCCAATAATGTTGTCCGGGTGGAAATTGGGAGAAATTCGGGAGAATGGTTGCCCCGGGAGATTTTCGGGAGGGGCACTGAAATTCGGGAGTCTCCCGGGAAAATCGGGAGGTTGAAACCGATACCGATAATTTCCGATATTACATTTTAAAGCATTTATCGGCCGATAATACCTGACATCTCTAGTCATCACTATTCAGCCCTGTGTTTACCAGCCCTGGTGCAGGTTCACCTACATGGAGGAGATGATGGACAACACAGCTGACAGCAGGCAGGCGTTGGAGCGCTGGATGGAGTGCGTGGCAGATGAGCCAGCACATCAAGGTCTTCAGCTGCTACAACAACTTTGAGGAATCTGCCGAATATCCCGATGGTGGAGTCGGATCTCTTGGTTGCTTTGTTGGGTCTGCTCCTGTCTCTGGCCATGCTCCCACCACCGCAGCAGACGATGGCGTGGAACACCGCAGAGGCCACCACAGTGTGTGTGGGTGTTGAAATTATGTTTTTGTTTGGTTGCTTGTCTATGCATGGTGCAATTGTGTGTGTGCGCAATGTATATTATTTTAGTTGTTTTACTTCTGTGGCTTTGTGTAGAAGTGGCACTGCTGGAGTGGCAGCTGGTTCAATCAATCAATCAATCAATCAATGTTTATTTATATAGCCCTAAATCACAAGTGTCTCAAAGGGCTGTACAAGCCACAACGACATCCTCGGTACAGAGCCCACATACGGGCAAGGAAAAACTCACCCCAGTGGGACGTCGGTGAATGACTATGAGAAACCTTGGAGAGGACCGCATATGTGGGTAACCCCCCCCCTCTAGGGGAGACCGAAAGCAACGGATGTCGAGTGGGTCTGACATAACATTGTGAAAGTCCAGTCCACAGTGGATCCAACACATCAGCGGGAGTCCAGTCCACAGCGGGGCCAACAGGAAACCATCCCGAGCGGAGACGGGTCAGCAGCGCAGAGATGTCCCCAACCGATGCACAGGCTAGTGGTCCACCCGGGGTCCCGGCTCTGGACAGCCAGCACTTCATCCATGGCCACCGGACCTATGCAACTCCCCCTCGCAAGGGACAGGGGAGAAGAGGAGAGAAGAAAAGAAACGGCAGATCAACTGGTCTAAAAAAGGGGGGGTCTATTTAAAGGCTAGATTATACAAATGAGTTTTAAGATGGGACTTAAATGCTTCTACTGAGGTAGCATCTCTAACTGTTACCGGGAGGGCATTCCAGAGTACTGGAGCCCGAATAGAAAACGCTCTATAGCCCGCAGACTTTTTTTTGGCTCTGGGAATCACTAATAAGCCGGAGTTCTTTGAACGCAGATTTCTTGTCGGGACATATGGTACAATACAATCGGCGAGATAGGCTGGAGCTAAACCGTGTAATATTTTATACGTAAGTAGTAAAACCTTAAAGTCGCATCTTAAGTGCACAGGAAGCCAGTGCAAGTGAGCCAGTATAGGCGTAATATGATCAAACTTTCTTGTTTTTGTCAAAAGCCTTGCAGCCGCATTTTGTACCAACTGTAATCTTTTAATGCTAGACATAGGGAGGCCCGAAAATAAAACGTTACAGTAATCGAGACGAGACGTAACAAACGCATGAATAATGATCTCAGCGTCGCTAGTGGACAAGATGGAACGAATTTTAGCGATATTACGGAGATGAAAGAAGGCCGTTTTAGTAACACTCTTAATGGTTACATCAGCTCTGCTTTTTTAATCACTTTAATGTCCTTTGTGTTCTTTGATGTTTCCCTCTTACACACATGTTTATGTGTGCTATGGCTATGAGTTTTTTTCCCCTTGGCTTCAGTCTGGACTTCTCTCCAGGAGCCCAGGCCAAGACTGAATTTTTTTTTTTCCTCAAACCCCCTGTAATGTTTGTTTGCTCTTGAATGGGATTGTGCTGAAAATCTTAATTTCCCTTTAGGGATTAATAAAGTAAATCTGATTCGGATTCAGATTCTGAATCTAACAGGAGCTTGAGGAGCAGCAAACGTTGCTCCAGACCAGGAAGAACACCACAGAGTTCTATTTCAACTAGAGATGTCCGATAATATCGGACTGCCAATATCATTGGCCGATAAATACTTTAAAATGTGATATCGGAAATTATCGGTATCGGTTTCGAAAAGTAAAATTTATGGAGTGGTACACGGACGTAAGGAGAAGTACAGTGCGCCAATAAACCTTAAAGGCACTGCCTTTGCGTGCCGGCCCAATCACATAATATCTACGGCTTTTCACACACATAAGTGAAGGCCACGCATGCTTGGTCAACAGCCATACAGGTCACACTGAGGGTGACCGTATAAACAACTTTAACACTGTTACAAATATGCGGCACACTGTGAACCCACACCAAACAAGAATGACAAACACATTTCGGGAGAACATCCGCACCGTAACACAACAGAACAAATACCAGAACCCCTTGTAGCACTAACTCTTCCGGGACGCTAAAATATACACGGAATCGGTAATTAAGAGTTGGACAATATCGGAATATCGGAATATCGGATATCGGTAAAAAATCCATTATCGGACATCTGTAATTTCAACGGTAGCCGAGAGCGAATACTCAGGCTGCCATTCAGAAAGAGGAAAAGGAGGAAGAAGAAGAGGAAGAGCAGGCAGAAGCTGATTGCTGACCACCGTTTGGAAGTCAGCTGTGGGGAGTAATTCAACATCCTCCCTGAGGATGCCGACAATCAGCACATCAGGCCCTACGCAGGGAAAATCACACACACAGACTTGTGAGTAAGGCAAAGCAGGATCCAACCCATCTTCTGCACAAACTTGTGGCAGACTCCCAAGACCTTGGTCGCCAACGCCTACCCCGTTCTCCCGCCACCCAGCAACTCTTGGTGGACCCAAATTCAACACACTTAAAGCATAGAGAACCAGCTGGCAGGAGACCCCCCGACCCCCTTAACTCTCAGTCAACCCAAATACCAGCCTACCACCGGGCGCTGACCTTCCTCGCAAGAACTGGTCAACACTAAACCGGATACGGACGGGTGTTGGCCGATTCAACGGGGTCTGCGGCCATCAGCAGCCTGCCCATGCGGAGCCGAGGAACAGACCGCCCACCACATCATCCACGAGTCCCCCCCCCCCAATGACCTGGACCTCGATAATCTGAGCCCTGACACAGTGAGCTGGCTGCAGCGACTGAATGACATCGCCAAGCTGTCTCATACGAAAGACGAACAAGGCCTTGGCCTTAGACAAGCCATATCAGTATCAGCAGATGGCCAAAGAGGATCATCTTCCAGCAGATCCTCAGAGGCACTTACAGACTTTGTCCACCAAGGGGACCTAAAAGATGTTCGATATGGATCTGAGGATAATGCTGGGATACATAAAACTGTGGATTATCATTTCTTTAAAATAATTTCATGGATATATTCCTTGTGGACAGAGCACCTTTTTGTCATTTTCTCATGTCTCTGTTCTAACGAGAGGCAGAAGAAAATGACTCGTATATGAACTTTTGCCTTGCTTTTATTTGTCTCCTATTTCCATTGACCCATTTTCTACCGATTGCCCCTTTTAGGCATTTCGGGGGTGTCTGGAGCCTATCCCAGCTGCGTTTGGGCGGGAGGCGCGGTACACCCTGGACAAGTCGCCACGTCATCGCAGGGGCCAACACAGATAGACAACATTCACACTCATATTCACACACCAGGGCCAGTTTACTATTGGTAATCAACCTATCCCCAGGTGCATGTCTCCGGAAGTGGGAGGAAGCCGGAGTACCTATTTTTCATTTGTAATTATTGCAGGAAACACTGATTAGGGGATGATATGTAGGATACAGAATTAGGGTTTTGGTGGGTGTGGGTGTGTCTGTCAGGTTAGGGGAGGTAATATCCACGAGGACATAGGTTTGGCTGTGACGATAGGTAATTCAGGAAGTATTTAGGCAGCATCCATTGACCTGTCATAGGGAGGAAGGAAGAAATAGGAGAGAGGAAGGAACGGACTTGCCATACTTTTGTTGACCGCTTTAATATACGTCTAATATACACATTGCTATGTGTTTTTTTTATCATAACCTTTGCCGCAACTGCTTACTTCACCAACAACTTTATTAAAATAACTTCAACTGCACTCGTATCTCAGCGTATTTTATCAGGTATAGCTCGTCAATCAAACTTGGAAGTTATCCATGTCAACCTCTCAGCGACCACTCGGAATGTGGGAGCAACAAATAAATGCATTTAGATATTCCATTAGTTCAGGTGGATGTTGTCATATGGTGGTTTTCGCAGCTTACTGCGGGGTCGTTCTCCCAGGAATGCTGACGGACTACGCCAGGCAAGGCGTGCAGGTAAAAACATGATTTATTCCTCACGAAATCAAAGGAGTACAAAACAGAAAGCGAGCCGACAGAACAATGTGCCTGATCGCACTCGAAGCTAAACTTAGCATAAACTATGGATGAGAAAAACTCACTAAACTATGGCATGAAACAAATAGCATTAACTATGGAATCGCATGAAATAAGCAAGACTTACTGTGGCAAGAAAAGAGCAGCAAGAACTATGGTAACGCATGAAAACAAGCATGAACAGAGCAATCGCATGAATACAAGCATGAACCGAGCAATGTCGCCAGACCAACTAACTGGCAACGACAGGCTTAAATAATAATCTCCTGATTAGAGCAAGTGCGTGTCCCGAACACATGAGGCAGGTGAAACTAATGAGTCGCCATGGTGACTAAACAAACAAGGGAGCGCAAACAGGAACTAAAAGAGTCCAAAAAATAACAAAAAATAACAAAAACATAATCCAGACCACAGATCATGACAGCTGTGAAATGAAAATAGCTTGTGTGAGAGTGGTCCACATCTGCAAACGCTGGGTTCAAACTAGCGACCACAAATCCCCACTGATTGAGGGTTCTATCAAGCATTGCCAGTGTCACGCCCTGCTTGACAGTGTAGTCTGATGTCTCTTTTCCCATGTTTACTGTTAGTTCCTGTCTATTTTCTGTGACACCACCAGTCAACAGTTCCTTCCTCCAACCAGAGAGAGGATCTGGAATCCGCTTCCCGAGGGAAAGTATTGGCAGCTGTGCAACTAGGAATATCTAGCTCCCTCCACCGAGGCCACCGCCCACCTCTCCACCAGCGCCACCCGCCTCCGGTGGGTCCACCTCCGACGCCACCTGCAGTGGGTCCGCCGCCAAAGTCACCTTCAGTTCCACCTCCAGCTCAGCCTCCAGCTCGCCTGTGGCAGAATCCCCCGTCTGGTGCTCGTCTTCCTCTTCTAGCGCTCACATTCCTCCTCCTCCTCCTCACGCGCAACAATGGCCATTCCATGGACACCCCCGCGCCATCAGCAACGATGCACAGGACCTGAGCGTGGACCTGCCCCTTCACGTCCTCTTTCTTGCCAGCTGCATCGGCGTTCCACTCGCTGCCGCCACCTGAATCTCCCCTGCTGGCTTTGAGCACACATGGCCTGGCGACCAGCCACCAAGTCACCCTTCCACCCTCCCATGTCCTCCAGACATGCCCAGCTTAGAAACCAGGTGTGGAGAGAGGGAGTGCCCTTTTCTATTACTTCTGAAAAATGTATTTAATGACGAATTGTGATGAAAATGAAAATCCCTTATTTTTACAGATTTTTCCAGAAAATGTCCCAACATTTGAAATGCAAATTTTGACAGTACGGTATGTGAAGTCTTCCCAAAAAGCTGATTTAGTCTTATTAAAGGCTGAAAGAATTCTGGGGACCACAGACCATCTTCTTTCAGCCCACTGTCTGCGTCCTGCAACCTGACATATTTTACTTAAATGTTCGCTTTTACTGTACAAACGGCATGAAGGAAAAATTGTACCATCTCTGAAACGGTACCTTTTCATACCGTGGCCTTTAAACTGGATTAGTACGGACCAAAATATATTAGGATTGTGACGATCTGTCACTTCACTTCTGGTGGTGGTTCCTTGTTTGGTGTTTGTTTCCTGTCGGCGCTCTTAATTTTGTTCCATTTCCTGCATGTCTCACCTGTCCCTGATTGGCAGCCCGGCACACCTGGTTGCAGTTGCCAATCAGGCTGCTATTTATGCCTGCCTCGCCTGTTCGTCAGTGCTCTATGTTAGGGACCTTATGCTGGATCAGTGGTTCTTAACCTTGTTGGAGTTACCGAACCCCACCAGTTTCATATGCGCATTCACCCAACCCTTCTTTAGTGAAAAATAAAATGTTTTTTTCTTTAATTTAATCTGAATTTATAAATATTAATCATGAAATGATGTTATTATTTTAAAGAAATACTAATAAAGATATATTTTACAAACAGAAAGTTACAGGAATGTACACCTGATCCCATGTTTACATCTCATTGTGCAACATGTGAATGTTTTAGTGGGAACTAAATGCGATATCTGAAAGGGGTACAAATTATTTCCAAAGCAGGACCTCCACCCAGACATACATTACTATTACACAGCTCATGAAAAACAATATTTTTTGTTATTGTCTTTGTAAGTGGGCCAAAACACTTATATTAGAAAATAATATCATGGAAATGACTGCTGTCATTTGATTATTAATAATAAAACATTTAACTTGTTATTTAGTCAGGTTTGGAACAGGTGTGCTGCTGGTGTGGCCACACAGTCTGACGTCGCTCACATGTGCTCCACTGAATGCTCAAGGAGTTTTTACGTTTGCTCACGCATATGGAAAATTAGAGGGAACATTGTTTGGAGGTATGCACAGTACGTCGATAGGGAGAAATTTTTATTCACACGATGAGTCAGGTGTGTCTTGACCTCCGCGGCGGAGGCTCCGTCGAACCCCTAGGGTTCGATCGAACCCAGGTTAAGAACCACTGTGCTGGATGCATGACTTCTCCTGCTTGTTTGAGTATAATAAAAACTCTTACCTGCACGTTGTCACCTTGTTTCCTGCAATTTGGGGTCACAACCGCCGCAGCCATGCGAGTTTCTCACAAGTACGTTTTTGTGGTCAATTTCCAGCACTGGAGATGACTCTAATTTCATCTAATTTCCATAGTCGGTTACAAGTACCTTTTTTGTCAAAAGCTTGGATAAAACAACAACGGAGTGGCGCAGTTGGGACGAGGTGGCGCGGTTGGGAGAGTGGCTGTGCCAGCAACCTGAGGGTTCCTGGTTCAATCCCCACCTTCTACCAACCTCGTCACGTCCGGTGTGTCCTTGAGCAAGACACTTCACCCTTGCTCCTGATGGGTCGTGGTTAGGGCCTTGCATGGCAGCTCCCGCCATCAGTGTGTGAATGTGTGTGTGAATGGGTGAATGTGGAAATAGTGTCAAAGTGCTTTGAGTACCTTGAAGGTAGAAAAGTGCTATACAAGTATAACCCATTTACCATTTTAACAAATTTAGACATGTCCAAATTGAAAACTCAAAAACAAAACAAGCTCTTCCATGTTTGCTTCCATGAATAATTAACGAACCACTACAATGTCATAACTTTGTGCTTGTTATTAGCTGCAGTGAATTATGGTAATGATGGATCACAGTTATCGCTGCCAACCCAGCAGTGCAGCACAGCCAAGATTCAGTAAGTCAATTATTTTCTGCGAGAGTGAATACAACTGCGAATTTCAGAGAGTCTTAGTTTCAATCATATTCAAAGTACCGTATTTTCCGGACTATAAGGCGCGCTTAAAATCCTTTTTTTCCTCAAAACTCAACAGGCCATGTAACACAGTGGTAAAAATGCCCCTGTGCCAACTTTTTTGCAATGTGTTACTGCCATTAAACTTTAAGTTAATGATTATTTGCAAAAAAAAATTTGTTTCTCAGTTCGAACATTAAATATCTTGTCTTTGCAGTCTATTCAATTGAATATAAGTTGAAAAGGATTTGAAAATCATTGTATTCTGTTTTTATTTACTAATTACACAACATGGCAACTTCACTGGTTTTGGGTTTTGTGTATCACCCTAACAATCAAGCCAAGTGTTCTATCATTAAAATGTCTCATCTGACCACAGAACTTTCCTCCAGAAGGTCTTTATCTTTGTCCATGTGATGTCAGATGCAACAAAAATTGACTTGTTTGGCCACAATACCCAGCAATATGTTTGGAGGAGAAAAGGTGAGGCCTTTAATCCCAGGAACACCATTCCCACCGTCAAGCATGGTGGTGGTAGTATTATGCTCTGGGCCTGTTTTGCTGCCAATGGAACTGGTGCTTCACAGAGAGTAAATGGGACAATGAAAAAGGAGGATTACCTCCAAATTCTTCAGGACAACCTAAAATCATCAGCCCGGAGGTTGGGTCTTGGGTGCAGTTGGGTGTTCCGACAGGACAATGACCCCAAACACACGTCAAAAGTGGTAAAGAAATGGGTCAATCAGGCTAGAATTAAGGTTTTAGAATGGCCTTCCCAAAGTCCTGACTTAAACGTGTGGACAATGCTGAAGAAACAAGTCCATGTCAGAAAACCAACAAATTTAGCTGAACATGCACCAATTTTGTCAAGAGGAGTGGTCAAAAATTCAACCAGAAGCTTGTGGATGGCTACCAAAAGCGCCTTATTGCAGTGAAACTTGCCAAGGGACATGTAACCAAATATTAACATTGCTGTATGTATACTTTTGACCCAGCAGATTTGGTCACATTTTAGTAGACCCATAATAAATTCATAAAAGAACCAAACTTCATGAATGTTTTGTGACCAACAAGTATGTGCTCCAATCACTCTACCACAAAAAAATAAGAGTTGTAGAAATTATTGGAAACTCAAGACAGCCATGACATTATACACTGCAAAAAGTCAGTGTTCAAAAACAAGAAGAAAAAATACAAAAATGAGGGGTATTTTATTTGAACTAAGCATAATTATCTGCCAATCGAACAAGAAAATTCGGCTTGTCAAGACTTTCCAAAACAAGTAAAATTAGCTAACCTCAATGAACCCCAAAATACCTTAAAATAAGTACATTCTCACTAATAGCAAGTGCACTTTTCTCGGTAGAAAAAAAAAAGAGACCTTTTTGCTCTATATCAGGGATATCCAAAGTGCGGCCCGGGAGCCATTTGCGGCCCGCGGGTCATTTTTTAATGGCCCCACGGCCCATTTTAAAATACGATTAAAAAAATTAAAAACATAAAAAGTGGTATGGAAGACCAAACAGGTGAAATGTAACAAGAAAATGTTGCAATGTTTACTCTAATAACACAAAGCTGCCATGCAGGCTGTTTCTTTCTTTGAAAAAATAATAATGAATCAAAATCAATGTTATGAATTATTGACCTATCCAAGGCTCCAATTACGTCACAATTAATATTGCACTTTGAGATATTTTTTGGGGAAAATGTTGCATATTTTGGTTTGCCATATAAAAAATTTAGCTTTTTTTAAATTTTTTTAAAAAAGGGCCTAAAACGAACAAACAAAAAACATAAACAACAATACAACGTATAATTGACGGATAGATCTGAAGTTGATCTCGAGATTATTGTGTTAAAAGTAAACAGTAAAAAAAAATTATAATTTATTTTTTAACACTTTAATGAGTAGGGACCCTTTTGGTTCCCCAATCATTTTTGTGTGATTTGTGATTTTGTGTCATTGCTCAAAAAATAATAATGAATTAAAATCAATGGTGGTATGAGTTATTGACCCTTTTAAGGCTCCAATTATTATATAATCTGAAATATTCCTCTTAAAAATTTTATTGGGTGAAAATATTGCATATTTTGTGTTTTTTCCAGAAAAAAACAGGGTTTTCTTTGACAAAAAGAGCATACGACTTAAATCTTCAAAAACGTTATATTGACAGATAGACCTAATGTTGATCTAGAGATAATAATACTGACATTTGAAATATTTTTTGGACCAAAACCCTTTGGGGTCCCCGGGATCAAGCCTGAGTGGAAGCCTTAATGTATATTTTTTATACATATATTGTATTGGTTTTTAAAATAAAAAAATATCAAAATGGCCCCCGCTTGCTTTGATTTTTCAGTGTGCGGCCCTCAGTGGAAAAAGTTTGGACACCCCTGCTCTATATGTTGGAAAATATTCTTAAAGGCCTACTGAAACCCACTACTACCGACCACGCAGTCTGATAGTTTATATATCAATGATGAAATCTTAACATTGCAACACATGCCAATACGGCTGGGTTAACTTATAAAGTGCAATTTTAAATTTCCCGGGGAACTTCCGGTTCAAAACGCCTTTGGAGGATGACGTATGCGCGTGACGTCGCGAGGTCAACGGAAGTGTTTGGACCCTATTGGACACAATACACAAAGCTCTGTTTTCTTCGACAAAATTCCACAGTATTCTGGACATCTGTGTTGGTGAATCTTTTGCAATTTGTTTAATGAACAATGGAGGCTGCAAAGAAGAACGTTGTAGGTGGGATCGGTGTATTAGCGGCTGGCTGTAGCAACACAACAAGGAGGACTTTGTTGGATAGCAGACGCTAGCGCCGGCGACCTCACCTTGACTTCCTACGTCTCCGGGCCGCCGACCGCATCGTCGATCGCTGGAACGCAGGTGAGCACGGGTGTTGATGAGCAGATGAGGGCTGGCTGGTGGAGGTGGAGCGCTAATGTTTTTATCATAGCTCTGACGAGGTCCCGTTGCTAAGTTAGCATCGTTAACAACAGCATTGCTAGGCTTCGACAGGCGGCACAGCATTAACCGTGGTGTTACAGGTCCAGTGTTTGGTTCGGTGTCTCCTGATAGTAGTATTGTTGATCTTCTGTCTATCCTTCCAGTCAGGGATTTATTTATTTTGTTTCTATCTGCATTTGAGACAGATGCTATCACGTTAGCTCATGCTAAAGAGCTTCGTCGATGTATTGTTGTGGAGATAAAAGTCACTGTGAATGTCATTTCGCCTTCTCGACTTTCATTTTCAAGAGGATATAGTATCCGAGGTGGTTTAAAATACAAATCCGTGATCCACAATAGAAAAAGGAGAGAGTGTGGATTCCAATGAGCCAGCTTGTACCTAAGTTACGGTCAGAGCGAAAAAAGATATCTCTTGAACTGCATTCTAGTCCGTCACTCTAACGTTCCTCATCCACGAATCTTTCATCCTCGCTCAAATTAATGGGGTAATCGTCGCTTTCTCGCTCCGAATATCTCTCGCTCCATTGTAAACAACGGGGAATTGTGAGCAGCACTACCGCTTGTGACGTCACGCTACTTCCGGTAGGGGCAAGGTTTTTTTTTAACAGCGAGCAAAAGTTGCAAACTTTATCGTCGATTTTCTCTACTAAATCCTTTCAGCAAAAATATGACAAAAAAAGCGAAATGATCAAGTATGACACATAGAATGGATCTGCTATTCCCGTTTAAATAAAAAAAATTCATTTCAGTAGGCCTTTAAATTAAGTAAATGCTAGTGCCATTATCTTGACATAATGATATGCGCTCAGCATCATGATTTTTTTTTTTTTATGCTTGAAGTAAGAAATTATTACTTTAAAAAAGTAGTTTTATACTTGTGAGTGTTGATGACACAGCTTTGCAACACTTGATATTCTAGTTTTAAGCATGTTTTACTCAATATAGGTCATAAAATCTCAGCTACAAGCTGTAATATCATACTGAAATAATTTAGGACCAAAACCCTTAAAACAAGTAAAACACTCTAACATAAAATCTGCTTAGTGAGAAGAATGATCTTATCAGACAGAAAATAAGCAAATATCACCCTTATTTGAGATATTTCATCTTACTTAGATTTCAGTTTTTGCAGTGTGTTCTTTACAAGTGTATGTAAACATTTGACCACGACTGTATAAGTCGCTCCAATTCAACACAAAAATAACCAGCATGATCAAAATGTATAATACAACATTAAAAAAAAACACCACCTCCCACCCCGAACAACTGCATAGTTCACATTCCATGTCAGTGGCGCTCAGTGGTGATGGCGCTACCCTCACCCAGCCGCACTACAAGCAGGCCAGCGTGACTTTGAAAACAAGTCAAGTGAAGTGTGTGTCGGGGATGTTTGAGCGTTTACACACACTCCAAGGCTTTTTGTGTGAATGTGTGAATTTCTGTAGTTGTGTTTGCAGGAGGTCAAGGATACAAAAAAGCCAGGTGTCCCACACAAACACACCCGGACCGAAATATCTCAGACCTCCCACGTCTTCCTGTCGTTCTTCATCCCCGCCTTGCCGACTCACCATTGCTCATTAATCTTTATATGTTTCACTTTTTTGTCGGTCCTTAATCCTGACATCCTTGGAACGGTCCAGCTGGGAAGTCTCACGGTGCAATTTTAGAAAAAAAAAAAACCAAGACAGACTGAAGGATGTTCTGATCTTCTGTGAGTGAGATCAACAAGCTTCGTCAATTGGCAACGAGCGACGCGAGCAGTCGGAAAAATGGCAAAATCATCACAAGGGGAACCTTTCAAAGTAAAAGACAGAGAAGGAAATGCGAGGCTCATCAGTCTGTATCAAACGCACACATTCCAACAGACGTGTTTGATTAGTTTCTCCCTAGGAACCTTTTGAAAGCTTCCACTCAATAAATCATCAGCTGATGTTCAGTTCCAACTGGTAACCACAACACACGTCTTTGTAGACGCCAAAATAGACGGCGAGGGTGTAGTCGGTTTCAAGGGTCACAGCTCCACTTCTATCGACAGTCGGCTCTAAAGTGAGAGACTGAGTCATTCACATCATTAACTTGGTTGCTTGGATGGCAACATATGCTGCTCCAAAACCTGTATGTACCTTTCAGCATTAATGGTGCCTTCACAGATGTGTAAGTTACCCATGCCTTGGGCACCAATACACCCCCATACCATCACAGATGCTGGCTTTTGAACTTTGTGCCTATAACAGTCCGGATGGTTCTTTTCCTCACGACGTCCACAGTTTCCAAAAACAATTTGAAATGTGGACTCGTCAGACCACGGAACACTTTTCCACTTTGCATCAGTCCATCTCAGATGTGCTCGGGCCCAGCGAAGCCGGCGGCGTTTCTGGGTGTTGTTGATAAATGGCTTTCCCTTTGCATAGTAGAGTTTTAACTTGCACTTACAGATGTAGCGACAAACTGCAGTTACTGGCAGTGGTTTTCTGAAGTGTTCCTGAGCACATGTGGTGATATCCTTTACACACTGATGTCAGTTTTTGATGTATTTAGGGGCAAAAGCGTAGTGGGTAGAGCGGCCGTGCCAGAAACCTGAGGGTTGCAGGTTCGCTCCCCGCCTCTTACCATCCAAAATCGCTGCCGTTGTGTCCTTGGGCAGGACACTTCACCCTCGCCCCCAGTGCCGCTCACACCGGTGAATGAATGATGAATGATAGGTGGTGGTCGGAGGGGCCGTAGGCGCAAACTGGCAGCCACGCTTCCGTCAGTCTACCCCAGGGCAGCTGTGGCAACGAAAGTAGCTTACCACCACCAGGTGTGAATGAATGATGGGTTCTCACTTCTCTGTGAAGCGCTTTGAGTGTCTAGAAAAGCGCTATATAAAATCGAATCGATTATTATTATTAGTAGTAGTACCGCCTGAGGGATCGAAGGTCACAGGAGTTCAATGTTGGTTTTCAGCCTTGCTGCTTACGTGCAGTGATTTCTTCAGATTCTCTGAACCCTTTGATGATATTACGGACCGTAGATGGTGAAATTCCTAAATTCCTTGCAGTAGCTGGTTGAGAAATGTTGTTCGACAATCTGCTCACGCATTTGTTCACAAAGTGGTGACCCTCGCCCCATCCTTGTTTGTGAATGACTGAGCATTTGTTCCCAATTAGCCTGTTCACCTGTGGGATGTTCCAAATAAGTGTTTGATGAGCATTGCTCAACTTTCTCAGTCTTTTTTTTGCCACTTGTGCCAGCTTTTTTGAAACATGTTGCAGGCATCAAATTCCAAATGAGTTAATATTTCCAAAAAATGACAACGTTTTCCAGTTCGAACGTTAAGTATCTTGTCTTTGCAGTCTATTCAATTGAATATAGGTTGGAAAGGATTTGCAAATCATTGTATTCTGTTTTTATTTACGATTTACACAACGTGCCAACTTCACTGGTTTTGGGTTTTGTACAATATTAAGTAATATATAGCATTCATTGACTATCACCAACTATAGGGATCAATTATGAAGTGTACAACCAAGTCAACATTTTCAGACCACTTGGGTTTGAGTTTGAATGTGTGTTTTTGTTTATTACTTACTTTCTCCAACACTTTCCTATCTTACACACAGGAAGTGAAGTTAACTTAAACATGTAAAAAAAAAAACGGTTTGAATTAGGGATGTCCGATAATTTATCGGCCGATAAATGCTTTAAAATGTAATATCGGAAATTATCGGTATCGGTTTCAAACTGATCAATATCGGTTTCAAAAAGTAAAATTTATGACTTTTTAAAACGCCGCTGTGTACACGGACTTAGGGAGAAGTACAGAGCGCCATAAACCTTAAAGGCACTGCCTTTGCGTGCCGGCCCAATCACATAATATCTACGGCTTTTCACACACACAAGTGAATGCAAGGCAGACTTGGTCAACAGCCATACAGGTCACACTGAGGGTGACCGTATAAACAACTTCAACACTGTTACAAATATGCGCCACACTGTGAACCCACACCAAACAAGAATGACAAACACATTTCGGGAGATCATCCGCACCGTAACACAACATAAACACAACAGAACAAATACCCAGAACCCCTTGCAGCACTAACTCTTCCGGGACGCTACAATATCCACCCCCGCTACCCCCCCTCCCCCACCACCTTAACCTCCTCATGCTCTCTCAGGGAGAGCATGTTCCAAATTCCAAGCTGCTGTTTTGAGGCATAAATATGGCAGTGCCATGTTGGCATTTTTTTCCATAACTTGAGTTGATTTATTTTGGAAAACCTTGTTACATTGTTTAATGCATCCAGCGGGGCATCACAACAAAATTAGGCATAATAATGTGTTAATTCCACGACTGTATATATCGGTATCGGTCGATATCGATATCGGTAATTAAGAGTTGGACAATATCGGAATATCGGATATCGGCAAAAAAGCCATTATCGGACATCTCTAGTTTGAATAAATGATCAAATCCTGAGTAAATCAACAAGCAATCGTTTAGTTTCACTTTTGATTCGGGCAACAAGTACCAGTCAGCCAGTTCATTGAATAAAACTACAGAATAAAACTGATAAGCAACACATCGCACTTGATTTTTTAACTGTCAAACCAAAGTTTTGTATAACCTTTCCTTTAAAGGAATATTAGGTCATAAGCACTTCGTATCTCACTTATGAGTGTGACGGTGGATCATTAGAAACAATGACACCCGCTGCCGTGCCTGTCCTGGCAGCCACACTGACCCTAATTTATAACGACTTCATTGTCTCGGTGAACACAGACGTAGGACATCAGACATAAATGAAGTAGGACACACACTTTGGCAGAAATATGATTAATATTCATGAATATTCCGATCAACACAATAGAATCGTGCGTGCAAACTCATTAACACGCGGAGCTGCACGCTCGTGTGTTCACAAAATGATGCAATGTGCAGAGACACCCTGAATGAAAACCAATGTTTGCAATGCTGATGGAGCTCGATGGAGCTGCAAAGGGGAACGGGCAAAACTGGCGTGCCGAGCTTGTGGCATCGTATTGCCAAAGGTGCAACAAACAAAGTGTTGTGTCTGTAGAATTCTGAGGGCAAAAATGACTTTATTCCATATTTGGAATAAGGCTGTAACATAACAAAACATGGAAAAAGTTAAAGGCCTACTGAAATTTTTTTTTTTTATTTAAACGGGGATAGCAGATCCATTCTATGTGTCATACTTGATCATTTTGCGATATTGCCATGTTTTTGCTGAAAGGATTTAGTAGAGAACATCAACGATAAATTTCGCAACTTTTGGTCGCTGATAAAAAAAGCCTTGCCTGTACCGGAAGTAGCGTGACGTCACAGGTTGAAAGGCTCCTCACATTTCCCCATTGTTTACACCAGCAGCGAGAGTGATTCGGACCGAGAAAGCGACGACTACCCCATTAATTTGAGCGAGGATGAAAGATTCGTGGATGAGGAACGTGAGAGTGAAGGACTAGAGTGTAGTGCAGGACGTATCTTTTTTCGCTCTGACCGTAACTTAGGTACAAGGGTTCATTGGATTCCACACTTTCTCCTTTTTCTATTGTGGATCACGGATTTGTATTTTAAACCACCTCGGATACTATATCCTCTTGAAAATGAGAGTCGAGAACGCGAAATGGACATTCACAGTGACTTTTATCTCCACGACAATACATCGGCGAACCTCTTTAGCTACGGAGCTAACGTGATAGCACATCGGGCTTAAATGCAGATAGAAACAAAAGAAATAAACCCCTGACTGGAAGGATAGACAGAAAATCAACAATACTATTAAACCATGTACATGTAACTACACGGTTAATGCTTTCCAGGCTGGCGAAGCTTAACAATGCTGTTGCTAATGACGCCATTAAAGCTAACTTAGCAACGGGACCTCACAGAGCTATGCTAAAAACATTTGCTATCCACCTACGCCAGCCCTCATCTGCTCATCAACACCCGTGGTCACCTGCGTTCCAGCGATTGACGGAGCGACGATCATAGATGCGGTCGGCGGCCCGGAGATGGAGGTAGTCAAGGTGAGGTCGGCGGCTAGCGCGTCTGCTATCCATCTCAAAGTCCTCCTGGTTGTGTTGCTGTAGTCCGCCGCTAATACACCGATCCCACCTACAACTTTCTTCTTTGCAGTCTTCATTGTTCATTAAACAAATTGCAAAAGATTCACCAACAGATGTCCAAAATACTGTGGAATTTTGAGATGAAAACAGAGCTTTTTGTATTGGATTCAATGGTGTCCGAATACTTCCGTTTAACTATTGACGTCACGCGCATACGTCATCATGCATAGACGTTTTCAACCGGAAGTTTCCCGGGAAAAATTGCACTTTATAAGTTAACCTGGCCGTATTGGCATGTGTTGCAATGTTAAGATTTCATCATTGATATATAAACTATCAGACTGCGTGGTCGGTAGTAGTGGGTTTCAGTAGGCCTTTAAGCTTTTGAACAACACAACAAACACAACTTGATGCCGCCGCTGTAGTGGCTGCTGGTGGCAGGAGCTCTGTGCTCTTGTGTCATCCTTTTGTATTCCTGATGTTTCCCTCTTGTTTTCATGTGGTTTTTTTTTGCCTTTTGGTTTTGGTACCCTTTGGGACTGTGTGACAAGGGGTGGCATTTTTGTGACTTCTGCGGTGCTTTTTTGCGAACTTCTGGATCTGCCTCCTGGGAGCCTTTTGGCCATGGAGACCAGCTGCTGGGTCTCTGCCACACCAGAGTCCGTTTGGAGAGACTGGAGGAGATGCGGATGAAGAGACAGGGCTGCGGACGGACATGCTTCTGGACTGGAACATGCAGTGCCTCAGACTGGAAGTCTCTCCAGAGAGTGGTGAGGACGGCCGGAAAAGATCATCAGGACTCCTCTTCCTCCTATCCAGGACATCGCAAAAAGCCGCTGCCTGACCAGGGCTCAGAAAATCTGCAGAGACTCCTCCCACCCCCATCAAGGACTGTTTTCACTGCTGGACTCTAGAAAGAGGTTCCGCAGCCTCCGAAGCAGAACCTCCAGTTTCTGTAACAGCTTCTACCCTCAGGTCATAAAACTCTTGAACGCATCATAATAATCCCCTCAATTCTCCCCAAAAATGGATTAACTCGCTGGAATATAAAGTCAATATAACATACATCCATAAACGTGGATGCATATGCAAAAGTGCAATATATTTATCTGTACAGTAATCTATTTATTTAGCTATAGAGGAATTTCTCTCTTGAACATCGTTTGAAAGGTTTATGCACGCATAATCCTAAACAGGCTACAGATACTTGCAGATCGTATCTATCCTGAATCCCAATGTGGTTTCAGGGCTGGAAGATCGACGACCGACATGATATTTTCAGTCAGGCAGATTCAAGAGAAGAGTAGAGAACAAGGTCAACCTCTTTACATGATGTTCATAGATCTAACTAAGGCTTTCGATATTGTCAGCAGGAAGGACCTGTTCAAGCTACTACAAAAGATTGGATGTCCTCCAAAACTACTCAGCATGTTGATCTCTTTCCATTCCAACATGAAGGGAACAGTCTTGTATGATGGATCCTGTTCGGACTCCTTCTCTATCAACAGTGGTGTTAAGCAGGGCTGCGTCTTAGCACCAACTCTTTTTGGAATAGTCTTCTCTATACTCCTGTCCTACGCTTTTGACACATCCATTGAGGGTGTCTATCTACACACACACGGTCTGACGGCAAATTGTTCAATCTGGCAAGATTACGTGCAAAAACCAAAAGGAGGTCAGTGTTAATCCGAGAGATGCTTTTTGCAGACGATGCTGCTCTTGTTACCAACACCAAAGAAGCCTTACAACGTCTAAGTGACTGTTTTGCGAATGCTTGTGAACAGTTTGGACTTATAGTTAGCCTGCAGAAAACCAATGTCAGTGTTCAAGGTGCTGCAAATCCTGCTATCAAGATGAATGGTGTCACTTTAGAAGTAGTAGATAATTTTATATACCTAGGCTCGACAATCAGCAATAAACTCTCGCTTGATGTTGAACTTGACAGGTGGCTTGGAAAGGCAAATACCATCATGGCTAAACTAGCAAAGCGAGTATGGGGAAACAACGCTCTTACTCAACATACAAAGATCCGAGTTTATCAGGCCTGCATTCTCAGCACTTTACTCTACGGAAGCGAGACCTGGACTACTTACATGAGACAAGAGCGTCGACTTAACGCTTTTCACATGTGGTGCATCAAACGTATCCTTGGTATTAGTTGGCAGGACCATATTCCACACAGTGTCATTCTTCAGCGGGCTAATATCCATAGCATGAACTCTCTTCTTAGCCAGCGCCGTCTTTGATGGCTGGGACATGTTCGGCGGATGGAGGACGAACGGCTTCCCAAGGACATTATGTATGGACAACTGGCTGCTGGTTCCAGACATGTTGGTCGTCCCTCCCTCCGGTTCAAGGACGCATGCAAGAGAGATCTAAAGGCGTGTAATATTCCCTTGGACAGCTGGGAGATACAGGCGGAAAACCGAAATGTCTGGCGTCAAGCGGTTAGACGGTGTATCGCAGAGGCTGATTTGAGGAGAGGCCAGCTCGCAGAGGAGAAGAGAGACAGGAGGAAACATACTGCAAATACCATCGCACAGCAGGAGCGGGATGAAGTCTCTACACATGTTTGCACTAAGTGCAACCGGGACTGTCACTCAAGAATTGGCTTGTACAGCCATGCTAGGCGTTGTCAACAAACATGAATGTACCGAATCAACAAAACATCAAGTTAAAATGTGAAAATTATAATTAGATATGTGCATTGTATAATTACAACACTCATTAAAACTGAAAAGATATTACTAATAATTGACTAAAATAGGATGACAAAACTATTTAAATAAAAAAAACAAAAAACTATTAATAATAATTAAAGTACCATTACAAAATAAAAAAAAATAAATAAAAAAATAAATTAAAAATAAATTAAATAAAAAATTAAACATCAAATCGAAATAAGTGTCTGACACAAGAGCGTAAATTAGCATGGTCATCTGTGACTAAGCTGCCAAAGATGAATCTATTTATTTATATCTGCACCTTATTGCTTTTTTATCCTGCACTACCATGAGCTAATGCAACAAAATTTCGTTCTTATCTGTACTGTAAAGTTCAAATTTGAATGACAATAAAAAGGAAGTCTAAGTCTAAGTCTAATGTATGTTGAAATGGCTTGTTTCATCAGCCCTGCTCTTTTGATGTCTTTAATGTCCTATGTGTTCTTTTAGGTTTGATGTTTCCCTCTTACACACATGCTTATGTGTGTTATGGCTATGAGGTTTTTCCCCCCTTGGCGTCAGTCTGGACCCCCTTCCCAGCGATCCTATTCTGTCTCTCTGTAATGTTTGTCTGCTCTTGAATGGGATTGTGCTGAAAACCTTAATTTCCTCTCAGGGATCAATAAAGTTGGCCCTGCGATGAGGTGGAGACTTGTCCAGGGTGTACCACGCCTTCCGCCTGAATGCAGCTGAGATAGGCTCCAGCACCCCCCGCGACCCCAAAAGGGACAAGCGGTAAAAAATGGATGAATGGATGGATGGATGGATGGATGGATGGATCAATAAAGTATTTCTGATTCTGATTCTGAAAAACACTAATATTTGTAAAAAATGTACATAATATAACTGAAATATATCAATGTTACTGCTAGTACTGAGCTGATACTGATGTAGAGATAATTTTGATATAATACATAATAATATTAGGATCTATGTATATACTTATAACAGAAGACAGGCCACTAGTTTGAATGTGCGCAGTAATTCATGTCTCAGTAGTTTTGAAAGATATTTAGTGTGTCAGTGCTGTTCAAAACACTATGTACGTGATTTAAATATATAACTTAGAAACTCATTCCACCCAGAAGGTATATGGCTCGATATAATTGTCCCTTTTAGAGAACAAACAAGTGCAATTAATAAACATCTCTGCAGAATCTGTCACCTTAGTGTGCGCTTCCCATGGTCACCACTGCGTGGCGCAGTAAATCACAGACAACCACCGCAAGAAAAGCTGCTCTGTGTTGAGGCACATATTTAAAAAAATAAAAAATAAAAAAAATAAAAAATAAACACATATTTTAAAAAAATATAAATAAATAAAAAAAAGATTAAAAAATATACACAAAATTAATAATTACACTTTTTAAATCTATAAATCATGTGTTCCAAATCAGAGAAGATGAGACTATTCTTCAAAATTCCTCAAAATAGTAATCTTGCATTCCAAGTTATAAAGTAATATTACATTATTCAACATTTCAATAAATTAGCACTTTTTATAAATGATGAATTCATGGTAAAATAAAATGTTATTTACTTGGTAAATGCTTAAAAAAATTAAAAATTATATATACATATATATATATATATATATATATATATATATATATATATATATATATATATATATATATATATATATATATATATATATATATATATAAATATATATATATATATATATATACATATATATATATATATATATATATATATATATATATATATATATATATATATATATATATATATATATATATATATATGTGTATATATATATATATATATATATATATATGTATATAAATATATATATATATATATATATATATATAAATATATATATATATATATATATATTTATATATATATATATATATATATATATATATATATATATATATATATATATATATATATATATATATATATATATATATGTGTATATATATATACATATATATATATATATATATATATATATATATATATATATATATGTATATATATATATATATATATATATATATATATATATATATATATATATGTATATATATTTATTTATATATATATATATATATATATATATATATATATATATATTTATATATATATATATGTATATATATACATATATATATATATATATATATATATATATATATATATATATATATATATATATATATATATATATATATATATATATATATATATATATATATATATATATATATATATATATATATATATATATATATATCTGCAGTATTGTCATGGAAACTTTCATTTTAAATAAAACTAAATTTGGTGCCACGAATTAAAAACATCAACACACTTGTTGACACGCCATCAGACTCCTCTCTGGGGGAGGGGGGTACTAGGATGACAGTTGATGCAAAACAATAAAAATACTGAAATAAACTGCAACAAAAAACAGTGCAATTTAACAGTGCAATACATTTTCATAACATGGTCACTACTGCCTAGTTTCTCTCATTATATTCTTATTTTTACTGTTATATTTTTATTCTTATTGTAATATTTTCTAATTTATGTCAATTTATGCCCATTATTTACTTTTTACTTTTTAAATTCAATCTCAATTCTGTACACTGCTGCTGGAATTACATTTTTCCTGAGGGAACTCTCCTGAAAGAATCAATAAAGTACTATCTATCTATTTATCTATCTACTTTACCAGAGCTGTATTGGTGCAACAGGGAGTAACATGATCCACTTTAAGAAACTGTTCAAACTTAGTGTTTAAAAAGTACAAATACTACTGGTAAATGTCTTGAACTTGAAGGGGGAAAAAAAAAAAATCTCATCATAACAGTGATTTACCTAGTTATGAAGAAAAGTGTTGTATTAACATTACACCGATTGAAATGTGTACATATAGAGTACAGGGAGTGAACATACTGTATGTGTAATTGATATGATATGAAGGTAGGGTCGACTTGATCATCAGTACAGTATCGGCCTGATACTAGCTGCTTTGTCAGTTTTGATTTATGTTTTGTCATGTTGGTCATATTGTTACATTGATGATTTTATGTATATGTTGTTTATTAACGTTTTTTGTACACAGGATGACATTTTAATAAGAGCAAAATGAAAGTTTCCATGACAATACTGCAGATATATATACCTTTATATATTGTATTTTTGTAATTATTATTTATTAATTCATTTTTATTTACTTATTTATTTATTTTAATTTTATCTTTTTTATTTATTTATTTATTTAAATGTGTGTTGATTTTTTTAAATTTAATTTAATTTTATTCAATTAAAAAAAACAGCGATCCTGTTCTGTAATGTTTGTCTGATCTTGAATGGGAGTGTGCTGAAAATTTGAATTTCCCCTTTGGGATTAATAAAGTATTTCTGATTCTGATTCTGATTCTGATTTATTTTAATGGGGAAATTATGTGGTTACAGTGCAGATACATATAGTCCACACAAAATAAGGTCAACACACACATGGACACAAGAAGGAAAACATCAAAGTGCACAAAGGATATAAAAGACATTAAAAGAGAACAGAGCGGATGCAACTGGCTGACATTTCAAAGGAACAATTTATACGTCCAGCTCCAAAAATAAAACAAAATGAAAACCAAAAAATTTGCAATAAATAATACATTTTACGCTCATACAATTGACCATATGTACAAAAAAACAAAACAAAACCTATGCAGTGTTTTACGCAATTGTCTGCTGGGGACAAGAACAGACCCAACAACACCGACTCCATCCTAGGCTGCCCAGTAGCTCTTGGACAATGTCCAGTCTGTCTAGGCCAGGGGTCGGCAACCCAAAATGTTGAAAGAGCCATATTGGACCACAAATACAAAAACAAATCTGTCTGGAGCCGCAAAAAATTAAAAGCCATATTACATGTGTCATGAGATATAAATTAAATTAAGAGGACTTAAAGGAAACTAAATGACCTCAAATATAGCTACAAATGAGGCATAATGATGCAATATGTACATATCGCTAGCCTAAATAGCATGTTAGCATCGATTAGCTTGCAGTCATGCAGTGACCAAATATGTCTGATTAGCACTCCACACAAGTCAATAACATCAACAAAACTCACCTTTGTGCACTCATGCACAACGTTAAAAGTGTGGTGGACAAAATGAGACAGAAAAAGTGGCATAAAACACGTCCTAGAAAGTCCGAGAAATGTATACATGTAAACAAACTATACGGTGAGTTCAAGGACCGCCAAAATAAGTAGGACAAAATGGCGCTCGCCAAATACTCGAATGAGTGAAGCATATTTAATATAAACAGTGTGATTTATAACAATTAGGGAGGTTTGTGTCATGTTTGTCCTCCTACAGAAACCATACTAAAACAAAAAAATAGATTTTTTCCCCCTCATCTTTTTCCATTCTTCATACATTTTTGAAAAATCTCCAGAGAGCCACTAGGGTGGCGCTAAAGAGCCGCATGCGGCTCTAGAGCTGCGGGTTGCCGACCCCCGGTCTAGGCCAAACCTGGGCAAATTAAGGCCCGGCGGCCACATGCGGCCCGTTAAGCTTTTCCAAATCATATTTTTTTAGATCTTTAAGATGGAAACTGTAGCTGCCATTATGATGTGCAGTGATGTTTTCAAATGACTGTAAGTCTTGAACTATACAAAATATTTCAATGGTTGGAATCTGCGCTTTTGCATGATATACTAGTTACTATGGTAATCTACGTCACAGCAGCTCAGACGAGGCACCAAGCAGAGTGTCAGCCTGAAATGCGGGTGTCAGGGACAGACGCGGAAGGAGATTTTTACAACCAAGTTCTAAAGCTTAGTGATGTATCAGATATATCAGATTATAGGTGTTGTTTTTTACCCTTCGCGTTCATATTTTGCTGTGTTTGTTGCATTTTTGTTGCGTTTCACTTGTTTGTAAAATATGTCGATTGAGAGGGGGTGTGACGTTCATATGTTGTCAATATTCAGTGTTTTATCGTTTATAGTTAATATTGTAGATCCCACATTCTTTATGTTCATGTACATTCTGGGTGTCTCATTCAGTAAATAAATGTAAAGCTCCATTCCGTTTTTTAAGGCGGTCTGTCATAATGTTTTTAGCATTCAATCAGACATTATTGTGAGGGTTTGTATATATTACATATACATGTGTATCTATACATGTATATATGTATACATAGATAGATATATAGATAGATAGATAGATAGATATACCAACCCCCAGACACATTTTTTTTCTCTAAATTTGGCCCCCCGAGTCTAAATAATTGCCCATGCCTGGCCTAGGGAGACCGAAGTGTTCGTTACACGCTCGTTCAACGAGGGCTCCGTGAAGATGGTTCATCTCTACTCTCAACACTAGCTCCGCAGCCCCGTCTTTTCCTCCGCTTCTCCCCTGTTCTCTCCGTACGTACGCCAGTGTGGCAGAGAGCCAGCAGCTAATCTTCGGTGCCAACAAAGGCTCCCCATGCAGGCAGATTCAAAAGTTCACAAAAAAAAACCATCAAAAAGCAGCACGTATGTCACAAAAAGGGCCAAAGGTGCCGGAACCAAAAAGGCATAAAAAATAAAAATAAAAAAAACACATGAAAACATTAGGGAAACATCAACAACACAAACTACTGGTACTATTTTGTAAGACATTGTTGCATATTACTTATTTATATACAGTAGTGTTAGTAGTGGCCACCTTTGTCCTCTGCAGTGGACATTTTTATTTTTATTTAATTTTTTTACACTGCTTCTCAGAAAAACATTCAACTTATGACGCATTGAAATATATAACCGGTACACCAAACAAATAATAGTATACCAAACATATTAGTATACCAAACATACAAATAGTATAGCATAAATATAAAAAATATACCAAACATATTAATACGTTCAAATACTATAACAAACATATAAATATTATGCCAAACATATAACCAGTATACCAAACATATTATTGGTGTACCAAACATATAAATACTATACCAAACCTACAAATAGTATACCAATCATATACATATTATACCACACATGTAAATATTATACCAAACATACAAATGGTATACCAATAATACAGATATTATACCAAACATCGGTTTCATAATACACCTCACGGTGCAACCTGGACACATCATCAGTGATTCTCCCGGGGTCATAGGGTGTTTCGGGTCTTAATCAAACACCGTCTCCCGGGCGACCCAGCTGAGGGTGATCAGTCCCTCGACTTGTGTCCAGGTAGCGCTCCACGCCACACGTCCCCCCCCCCCCCTCCGACGGTCTGCCCCGGGGTTGCGCCGGTGGTGCTTGGAGGTTCCAGGCACTGTGGGGAGTGTCTGGGCCTGGGTCCTCCTCCGTCTCATCAGGTGCCGTACGTACGTTGCACCACGGGTTTCCTCAGGCAGCCTATCTTGGTCTTATGTGTCTTCAGGGTTTTTCGCAGCGTTATATGGGTGCTCCCTTGCGAGAGCTGCAGCTTGGGATGCTACCCCTCCCTGCCCCGGTTGCCGTCTTTCCGAGCTGTCAACTGTCTCTCTAGTTGTCACCACTCTTTCGGGGTGGTCATCCAGCCTCTTCCTGGAAGTCAATGGCGATGCATGCCATACTCGATCGGTTTCATAATACACCTTACGGTGCAACCTGGACACATCCTCTGTGATTCTATGCCAAACATATACATATTATACCAAACGTATGCCAAACATATGTTATAGTATACCAAACATATAAAGATTATAACAAACATATACATAGTATACCAAACAAATTAGTATACCAAACATACAAATAGTATAGCATAAATATAAAAAATATAACACACATATTAATATTATACCAAACGTTCAAATACTATAACAGACGTATACATAGTATGCCAAACATATAACCAGCATACCAAACATATTATCGGTATACCAAACATATATACACTATACCAAACCTATAAATAGTATACCAAACAAATTAGTATACCAAACATACAAATAGTATAGCACAAATATAAAAAATATACCAAACATAAATATTATACCAAACCTACAAATAGTATACCAATCATATAAATATTATACCAAACATGTAAATATTATACCAAACATACAAATGGTATACTAAACATATACATATTATACCAAACCTACAAATAGTATACCAATCATATAAATATTATACCAAACACATAAATATTATACCAAACATACAAATGGTATACCAATAACATAAATATTATACCAAACATACATATAGTATGCCAAACATATACATATTATACCAAACGTATGCCAAACACATGTTATAGTATACCAAACATATAAAGATTATAGCACACATATAAATAGTATACCAAACAAATTAGTATACCGGTACCAAACATACAAATAGTATAGCATAAATATAAAAAATATATCAAACATAAATATTATACCAAACCTACAAATAGTATACCAATCATATAAATATTATACCAGACAAGTAAATATTATACCAAACATACAAATGGTATACTAAACATATAAATATTATACCAAACATGTAAATATTATACCAAACCTACAAATAGTATACCAATCATATAAATATTATACCAAACATGTAAATATTATACCAAACATACAAATGGTATACCAATAACATAAATATTATACCAAACATACATATAGTATGCCAAACATATACATATTATACCAAACATATGCCAAACATACAGTATGTTGTAGTATACCAAACACATAAAGATTATAGCAAACATATCAATAGTATACCAAACAAATTAGTATACCAAACATACAAATAGTATAGCATGAATATAAAAAATATACCAAACATGTAACTATCATACCAAACCTACAAATAGTATACCAATCATATAAATATTATACCAAACATATACATATTTTACCAAACCTACAAATAGTATACCAATCATATAAATAGTATACCAAACATGTAAATATTATACCAAACATACAAATGGTATAGTAAACATATAAATATTATACCAAACCTACAAATAGTATACCAATCATATAAATATTATACCAAACATATAAATATTATACCAAACATGCAAATAGTATACCAATAATATAATATTATACCAAACATACATATAGTCTGCCAAACATACTGTATACGTATTATACCAAACGTATGCCAAACATGTGTTATAGTATGCCAAACATATAACGATTATAGCAAACATATCAATAGTATACCAAACAAATTAGTATACAAAACATACACATAGTATAGCATAAATATAACAAAATATACCAAACATATAAATATTATACCAAACCTACAAATGGTATACCAATAATATAAATAGTATACCAAACATACATATAGTCTGCCAAACATATACGTATATTACCAAACATATCCCAAACAAATGTTATAGTATACCAAACATATAAAGATTATAGCAAACATAAACATAATATACCAAATATATAAACCATATATTATTATATAAAATTATATACATTACATTACATAAAATTAATGGAATTAATTAACTGTATCTACATTATTATTGATATGTATCTATATATTGATATATATTTAGTTTTTGTTTGTAGATGTTGACGTCTTTTGGAAAGAGTTATGGATAAAACTGACGAGTCACAGTTCTCTGGAATGCTTTAGGTGTTAACAAATGTGTTTATTTCTTATCTTTACAAAATCATCCGATGAAAACGTATCGTATCGTGCCTGTATTGCTGTGGTATTGGGTTGATATCAAGAGTGTTCAGTATCGGCCAGGACTTGAGTGAGTAAAGCGAGGGAGAGAGAGGGCGGAGGAGGAGGAGGAGGAAGGTCCAGAGAAGCATGTGGATTGAAGAGACCCGAAAGCGCACATTTGATCTTCTCTTCCGTGATTATTGACGCCGATTATCGTCGGCGATTATCGACTGCGTGACGTCATCAGGAGCCTGGGCCGTTTCGCGTGTGTGAACGATTTTTGATTCTTTTGGACATTTTCGTCTGTCGGAGCAGTTTCTGTTTTCTTGCTTTTTTTTTGTCGGAGATCGCAGCTGAGAGGATTTACATCACACAGACTGCATCGTTTCTACATTTTATTTGCCTTTGAACAATATTCGTAGATTAATCAAACGAAGTTTGTTTGGGATTTACTCTTTGATGTTTTCACTCCAAAGCAAAAAAACCTGAACTTTTTTTTTTTTTTTTTTTTTTAACCAAAGAAACTTGAAGGACTTTTGGTCAGTTTGGCTTCATATCGCGAACTGATATCGCCAACATGCTTCAGGTGGACATGATCTTCCTCCTGCTCCTCACCGTCATCCACATGTGTGTGCACGGCCAGGACCAGGCTTCCAAAGTGGTGTCGGACCGCTACGCCGTCTTCTGGAACCGCACCAACCCCAAGTAAGTTCCTCAGCCGCCTTTTTCTAATCTTATTCATTCATGAACAGAAAGTGCTGGGAAAATATCAATGCTGCTTTATTTGTATCAAGTGCATCATTTCCAATGTTGTTAAATGAACAGCTTGTTTAATATTCATTTATATCTCATACTCGTATTTACATCTCAGCCGTCACAAAGTTTGAACAATGACCTTCAATCTACATTTTTATGTATTTATTTACCACGTCTTGTAATAAATGCCCTTATTTTACTATGTCTTGTATTACAAGTACTTATTTTACTACAAACTACTATAAAAGTACTACAATTTACTACGTTTTGAGTTTGTCAGCAAGTCTGTGAGCATTGACTTGATGTTTAATGTTAGAATCCAAACAAGTGGATTTGACATCAAAGCTTCTTGCCATCTTAGTTTGGATTCAAGGATTCAAAGAACTTTATTGTCAGAGCAGCACAAATGAGATTGCATATTGGTAATTTTGTTTGGCGTGGTATGGTTTATATGTATGGTATACTATTTATATGTTTGCTATAATCTTTATATGTGTGGTATACTATAGCATATGTTTGACATATGTATGTTTGGTATAATATTTATATTATTGGGATACCATTTGTATGTTTGGTATAATATGTACATGTTTTGTATATTATTTATATGGTTGGTATACTATTTGTAGGTTTGGTATAATATTTATATTATTGGTACACCATGTGTATGTTTTAGACTTAGACTTAGACAAACTTTAATGATCCACAAGGGAAATTGTTCAACACAGTAGCTCAGTTACAATGATGGAAAGTGTAAGGATGGAAAGGTCAATGCAGGTATAAAAATAGACTAAAAAAGCTATAAAAAAAAATCAAAAAAATCTAACATGTATACGGATATATACATAATATGTGTACAGCATAATTTATATACAGATATATTATATTATGTCTATAACATATATACAATATATACCAATGACCATGTACAATATTACAGTATATACAGTATATATAACAGCAGCAGCATAAAATAGAGAGTAGGTCCAGCAGGAAATAGAAGATAGACATTATAAACAAAGAGAAGTAGCTAACATGTGAGGTGTCAGATAATAGGTAGATGTCATCTATTGCTGTATGGCGAGTGATTATACAGCTGGATGGAGTACGGAATGAAGGAGTTCTTGAATCGCACAGTGCGGGAAGGAAGTTGAAGGAGCCTGTTGGAGTATGAACTCCGCTGTATAATGTTTACATGTTTTGTGTAATATTTATATGATTGGTATCCTATTTGTAGGTTTGGTATACTACTTATTTGTTTGGTGTACTATTTATATGTTTGCTATAATTTTTACATGTTTTTTTTATACTATAACATATGTTCGGCATATGATTGGTATAATATGTATATGTTTGACATACTATATGTATGTTTGGTATAATATTTATATTATTAGTATACCAGTTGTATGTTTGGTTTAATGTTTACATGTTTTGTGTAATATTTATATGATTGGTATACTATTTGTAGGTTTGGTATACTACTTATTTGTTTGGTATACTATTTATATGATTGCTATAATTTTTACATGTTTTTTTTATACTATAACATATGTTCGGCATATATTTGGTATAAAGTGTATATGTTTGGCAGACTATATGCATGTTTGGTATGATATTTATGTTATTGGTATACCATTTGTATGTTTGGTATAATGTTTACATGTTTTGTGTAATATTTATATGATTGATATACTATTTGTAGATTTGGTATACTAATTTGTTTGGTATACTTTTTATATGTTTGCTATAATCTTTATATGTTTGGTATACTATAACATATGTTTGGCATACTATATGTATGTTTAGTATAATATTTATATTGTTGGTATACCATTTGTATGTTGGTATTATATTTACATGTTTGGTATAATATTTATATGATTGGTATACTATTTGTAGGTTTGGTATGGTGTTTATATGTTTGGTATACCGATAATATGTTTGGTATACTGGTTATATGTTTGGCATAATATGTATATGTTTGTTATAGTATTTGAACGTTTGGTATAATAATAATATGTTTGGTATATTTTTTATATTTATGCTATACTATTTTTATGTTTGGTATACTACTTATTTGTTTGGTATACTACTTATTTGTTTGGTATACTATTTATATGTTTGCTATAATCTTTTTATATTTGGTATACAATAACTTATGTTTGGCATATATTTGGTATATTATGTATATGCTTGGCATACCATATGTATGTTTGGTATAATTATATTATTGGTATACGATTTGTATGTTGGTATAATATTTACATGTTTGGTATAATATTTGCATGATTGGTATACTATTTGTAGGTTTGGTATAGTATTAATATCTTTGGTATATTTTTTTATATTTATGCTACACTGTATGTTTGGTATACTACTTCTTTGTTTGGCTACTATTTATATGTTTGGTATAGTATTATTTGTTTGGTATATTGGTTATATATTTCAATGCTTCATAAGTTAAATGTTTTTCTGAGAAACAGCATAACAAATTAAAGAAAAAGAAACTGCAGAGGACGTTGACTTTCAGGAATGCTGCATGAAGTTTAAGTCCATTGTTTGTCCTGTAGTATTTTTTTTTCTTTTGCGCTTTTCAAACTGATCTTGCGTCTGTTTTCTTGGCACCCATGCAACCACCTCCCTGCACCCCTGCCTCCCTTCGTGCACAATGTCCCCCCTCTCCCCTCCCACCACTCAGCCCCTGCTGGGTTAGACAAAAAGGGGGCACACGGGTGCTTTAGCAGCGGCCAAGAGTCTTGTGAGAGATGCACACATGCTGAGGTCACACAATCGCTAGTAACCAAACGAGCTGCGGGTTAAGGAACTTGTGGTCAGGGTCAGAACTGGGGCAGCACCGCCAGCTACGGTTTCCAGTCGTGGCTTTGTTGGCTTGAAAGGCAGCTAAAGAAATTAATAACTTTCAGTGACTTATTTGTCATCGAAGACTTCAATTTAGATAGAATATTATGAATGTTCTTCTTAAAAGCCTGTTAGTTTTCATCTGTATTATAATTTACATAAACAAGCATCCCTGTTTTCCATCGGTTTTCCATGTTGTTATAGCGCTTGTCTTCATTAGGGTTGTGCTGGAACCTATCCCAGCTGTCTTTGGGCAGCATTTACACCCACGTTCACACCTTCAGTACATTTAGCATCTCCAATTAGGCTAACACGCTCGTGTTTGCGATGTGGGAGTAAAGTCAGCTGACGAACACGGAGATCGTTCCAAGTGATTTTGAGGCCGAAGTGCTAACCACTACCCCACCGTGCTGCCCCGCAGATCATTCACGTGTGTGTTGATGCTGGCTGCTGATATGCTCAGACAGATAACTTCATTGAATTAAAACATCTATAATAATTATGTATTATAACGCAATATTTTTTGAAAAATACCAAACATCCGTCAAACTTTTTCCAAATTCTGACCACATATCTTAATGTATGAGTTTGTTAAATTTATACATTGGTTTTATTGAACGTTATTTTTCTGCCTTCAGAGTCAGTCTACGTCTTGAGGGGATTTCTTGCCTTTGATACTCAGATATTCTTCTGTTGTTGCTATGCAGATTTGTACTCTGGAAACCGAGTAAGAAGAAGGCAATTTCTCTGAAGACGTGAGAAAAAGTACATTTTTACACTGCAAAAACTGAAATCTAAGTAAGATTAAATATCTCAAATAAGGGTGATATTTGCTTATTTTCTGTCTGTTAAGATAATTCTTCTCACTAAGCAGATTTTATGTTAGAGTGTTTTACTTGTTTTAAGAGTTTTGGTCCTAAATGATCTCAGTAAGATATTACAGCTTGTTACTGAGATTTTATGACCTATATTGAGTAAAACATGCGTGAAACTAGAATATCAACTGATGCAAAGCTGTGTCATCAACACTCACAAGTATAAAAGTACTTTTTTAAAGTAATAATTTCTTACTTCAAGCATGAAAAAAAAAAATCATGATGCCGAGCGCATATCATTATGTCAAGATAATGGCACTAGCATTTACTTAATTTAAGAATATTTTTCAACATATTGAGCAAAAAGGTCTCTTTTTTTTCTACCAAGAAAAGTGCACTTGTTATTAGTGAGAATGTACTTATTTTAAGGTATTTTGGGGTTCATTGAGGTTAGCTAATTTTACTTGTTTTGGAAAGTCTCGACAAGCCGAATTTTCTTGTTCTATTGGCAGATAATTTTGCTTAGTTCGGTGGTGTCCAAACGTATTCCACTGAGGGCCGCATACTGAAAAATCAAATCAAGCGGGGGCCATTTTGATAGTTTTTATTTTAAAATGCAGCTGAGATAGGCTCCAGCTCCCCCCGCGACCCCAAAAAGGACAAGCGGTAGAAAATGGATGGATGGGAATTCAATATATGTATAAAAAATATACATGTAGGCCTCCACTCAGGCTTGATCCCGGTGACCCCAAAGGGTTTTGGTCAAAAAAATACAAAATTATTTAGTATTATTATCTTTATTATTATTCAAGGTTTAAATCTCTAGATCGACATTAGATCTATCTGTCAGTACAACGTTTTTAAAGATTTAAGTTGTATGCTCTTTTTGTTTAAGAAAACATAGTTTTTTATGGAAAAAACACAACATATGCAATATTTTCCCCCCAATAACATTTTTAAGTGGAATATTTGAGATTATATAATAATTGGAGCCTTAAAAATGTCAATATTTCATAACATTGATTCATTATTATTTTTTGAGCAATGACACACAAAAACAAATCCCACTAAAATTATTGGGAATCCAAAAGGGTCCTACTCATTAAAATGTTAAAAATAAATTATAATTTTTTTTACTGTTTACTTTTAACACAATAATCTCGAGATCAACTTCAGATCCATCCGTCAATTATAAGTTTTATTGTTGTTTATGTTTTTTGTTTGTTCGTTTTAGGCCCTTCTTTTAAAAAAAACAAAAAACAGCTCAGTTTTTTAAATGGCAAACACAAAATATGTAACATTTTCCCTAAAGAATATCTCAAAGTGGAATATTTAATGTGACGTATTTGGGGCCTTGAATAGGTCAATAATTCATAATGACATTTTGATTCATTATTATTTTTTAAAGAAAGAGACAGCCTGCATGGCAGCTTTGTGTTATTAGAGTAAACATTGCAACATTTTCTTGTTACATTTCACCCGTTTGCTCTTTTATACCACTTTTTTTTTTTTTTTATCGTATTTTTAGAATGTGCCGTGGGGCCGTTAAAAAAATGACCTGCGGGCCGCAAATGGCCCCCGGGCCGCACTTTGGACACGCCTGGCTTAGTTCAAATAAAATACCCTTCATTTTTATTTTTTTTTTCCTTGTTTTTGAACACTGAATTTTTGCAGTGTATCATTTATAAAGTAAAGTCGGTCGTTATACAAATTCCTTCTTCTACAAAGCCGTTTATTTTGGAGTTTTCACAAAAGCCGTTTATTTTGGAGTTTTCACAATTGAAGCTTTTTATTATTTTTTTAATTGACAAACATTTGTATCTCAGGATGCAAACATTTCATACTGAGATAACCAGGTTTTATGCAAATGAAGCACAATGGCTGTGGCATGTTAGTTATTTGGTCAGTCGGAATAGTCTACAAATAATATAAAACACATTAAAATGATGTCCTCTCCAGTGATTTTTTTTTTTTGTATACGTCTTTTGTCACCGTTACACATAAATTTAAAAAAAAAAAAAATAGTCCTGGGATGCAAAACACTGCAGAGGAGGCTGGTTGTCAATAATGACATCAATTATTAGATATTGCACTTCCGTAATTTGCTTTGCCACCTCGAACACAAAGCTAAAAAGTGCATACATCATAGTATTATATATTTAATTGTTGACATCTCTATCGTAAGTTACTTTTAATACGTGAGAAAATCGCAATAAAAAAGTAGCATATGAACAAACCTCATTTTTTACATCTATGAATTATGATGTGAGTTGTTGTGTGTTCTTTTTGATTGTCGTATTTTTACAGGTTAACTAATACATTTTGACACTTGAAACTTGACTTAAATTCAATTTAAAATACACTATTTCAGAAAACTGCTATTACATGATTATATATTTAATTTTTGACATCTCTGTCTTAAGTTATTTTGTATACGTGAGAAAATCGCAATAAAAAAGTAGCATATGAACAAACCTCATTTTTTACATCTATGAATTATGACGTGTGTTGATGTGTTCCTTTTTGATTGTCGTCTTTTTACAGGTAACTGATACATTTGAACACTTGAAACTTGACTTAAATTCAATTTAAAATACACTATTTCAGAAAACTACTGTTATATTATTATATATTTAATTGTTGACATCTCTGTCTTAAGTTATTTTGAATACGTGAGAAAATCGCAATAAAAAAGTAGCATATGAACAAATCCTCGTGTTGATGTGTTCCTTTTTGATTGTCGTATTTTTACAGGTTAACTGAAACATTTTGACACTTGAAACTTGACTTAAATTCAATTTTAAATACACTATTTCAGAAAACTGCTATTATATTATTATATGTTTAATTGTTGACATCTCTGTCTTAAGTTATTTTGAATACGTGAGAAAATCGCAATAAAAAAGTAGCATATGAACAAAACTAATTTTTTACATCTATGAATTATGATGTGTGTTGATGTGTTCCTTTTTGATTGTCTTCTTTTTACAGGTAACTGATACATTTTGACACTTGAAACTTGAATTTAATTAAATTCAAAATACACTATTTCAGAAAACTGGCAAGTAGGATGTTTTTTTTTCGGCACCAAATCCATGAAACAGTATTACGTAAATGACAGAACACATAAAAACATTTTGTACGGACGTCGGAAGAATCAAAACGTCGTCTTTGATATGTGACCTAAAAAGGTCTTACATTTCTCGGCAGTAAAAAATGAGCTGCAAATCTTCACTATCTGTTTGGGAAATCCAACACTTTGTTTTTGGTTATTTACCACTGCTCTGACAAGAAACTGTTAGTGAATTCTCACTCACACGCTATTTATCTGCTTCATTAAAAGCCACTTGGGTCATGTGATCGAAGGTGTTTATTTTTTGCTGATAGCTTGGATTAGCATAAGAATTTGGGCTGAGGTTCCCTTTCTAATCTCTCAAGCCGTTTGTGTCTCCAACGCCATGGAAACTGATAGCCTTCCTCATCAAAGAAGCTCATTGGGTGGACTAACCGAGTGACAGCTGGGAAAGAATAGAAAGAAAGTATCCCAATATTCTTCAGAGAATTGTCAGCTCACTCTTTCCCTTAATCTTGACGATATCATCCTGAACTTTCTCTAAAGATGCAAGTTTATTAGTCGTTCTGTCATCAAATAATATTTTCAGCAGCTGGACTCATGTTTGGTAAGTGTAGTTCTTGACCTGATACACCTCACACTTATTTTTTCACATTTCCCAATCTCGATTAATACCACATTTTTATTTAGTTTCAATTTAAAAGGGTCTAAAGAAGGGGTGTCCAAACTTTTTCCACTGAGGGCCGCATTCTGAAAAATCAAAGCAAGCGGGGGCCATTTTGATATTTTTTATTTTAAAAACCAATACAATATATGTATAAAAAATATACATGTTGTCAAAGAAAACCCTGTTTTTTTATGGGAAAAAATACAAAATATGCAATATATTCACACAATAAAATTTTTAAGTGGAATATTTGAGATTATATAATAATTGGAGCCTTAAAAAGGTCAGTAACTCATAACAACATTGATTTTAATTCATTATTTTTTGAGCAATAACACTTAAAAACAAATCACACTAAGATTATTGGGGATCCAAATAATTATAGTGTTAAAAAATAAATTCAATTTTTTTTTTACTGTTTACTTTTAACACAATAATCTCGAGATGAACTTCAGATCTATCCGTCAATTATACGTTTTATTGTTGTTTATGTTTTTCGTTTGTTCGTTTTAGGCCCTTCTTTATAAAAAACAGCTCAGTTTTTTATATGGCAAACACAAAATATGCAACATTTTCCCCCAAAATATCTCAGATGTGACGTAATTGGAGCCTTGAATAGGTCAATAATTCATAATGATATTGAAGAAAGAAACAGCCTGCATGGCAGCTTTGTGTTATTAGAGTATACATTGCGACATTTTCTTGTTACATTTCACCTGTTTGCTCTTTTATACCACTTATCATGTTTTTAATTGTTTTCAGTCGTATTTTTAAAATGTGCCGTGGGGCCGTTAAAAAATGACCTGCAGGCCACAAATGGCCCTCGGGCCGCACTTTGGATGCCCCTGGTCTATGGATGCCCCTGGTCTAAAGCATCTGCACTAAAAACTTAGAAAACAGGAGATTAGTTAAATTGTTTTATTAACATACTGAGTAAACAACAAAGTATATTACATAAGATGAATAATAGAAACAAATATGAATATGTATGTAAAAAAATAATCAAAAACATTATATCAAATGACACATTGAACTATTTTACTGTTTATGCAGTGATATTAGTGTTGTCCCGATACCAATATTTTGATACCAGTACCAGTACCAACATTATTTCGATACTTTTCGGTACTTTTCTAAATAAAGGGGACCAAAAAAAATTGCATTATTGGCTTTATTTTAACAAAAAATCTTATAGTACATTAAACAAATGTTTCTTATTGCAAGTTTGTCCTTAAATAAAATAGTGAACATACAAGACAACTTGTCTTTTAGTAGTAAGTAAGCAAACAAAGGCTCCTAATTAAGCTGCTGACGTATGCAGTAACATATTGTGTATTTTCTCATTCTATTATTTTGTCAACATTATTAAGGACACGTGGTAGAAAATTAATTATTAATCTACTTGTTCATTTACTGTTAATATCTGCTTACTTTCTCTTTTAACATGTTCTATCTACACTTCTTTTAAAATGTAATAATCACTTATTCTTCTGTTGTTTGATACTTTACATTAGTTTTGGATGATACCACACATTTAGGTATCAATCCGATACCAAGTCGTTACAGGATCATACATTGGTCATATTCAAAGTCTTTTCAGAGGCGGTATAGTACCAAATATAATTCATTAGTATCGCGGTACTATGCTAATACCGGTATACTGTACAACCCTAAGTGATACAAGACTAAAAATAAACTAATTGACATTTTATGATGATGAATACGCTGTTTACATCATTGCTACTTGCAAATGTGCATCATCGTCCATACAGGCATGTAAAATGTCTTGTCAAAACTAGAGATGTCCGATATTGGCTTTTTTGCCGATATCCGATATTCCGATATAGTCCAACTCTTAATTACCGATTCCGATATCAACCGATACCGATATATACAGTCGTGGAATTAACACATGATTATGCATAATTTTGTTGTGATGCCCCGCTGGATGCATTAAACAAGGTTTTCCAAAATAAATCAACTCAAGTTATGGAAAAAAATGGCAACATGGCACTGCCATATTTATTATTGAAGTCACAAAGTGCATTATTTTTTTTAACATGCCTCAAAACAGCAGCTTGGAATTTGGGACATGCTCTCCCTGAGAGAGCATGATGAGGTTGAGGTGGGCGGGGTTGGGGGGCGGGGTTAGGGTAGCGGGCAGCGGGGGGTGTATATTGTAGCGTCCCGGAAGAGTTAGTGCTGCAAGGGGTTCTGGGTATTTGTACTGTTGTGTTTATGTTGTGTTACGGTGCGGATGTTCTCCCGAAATGTGTTTGTCATTCTTGTTTGGTGTGGGTTCACAGTGTGGCGCATATTTGTAACAGTGTTAAAGTTGTTTATATGGTCACCCTCAGTGTGACCTGTATGGCTGTTGACCAAGTATGCCTTGCATTCACTTGTGTGTGTGAAAAGCTGTAGATATTATGTGATTGGGCCGGCACGCAAAGGCAGTGCCTTTAAGGCACGCCTCCAATATTGTTGTCTGGGAGAATGGTTCCCCCGGGAGATTTTCGGGAGGGGCACTGAAATTCGGGAGTCTCCCGGGAAAATCGTGAGGGTTGGCAAGTATGATTGGGAGACGCAACTGCTCTCTCCCTACGTCCGTGTACTACTCCGTACAGCGAAGTTTTAAAAAGTCATACATTTTACTTTTTGAAACCGATTCCGATAATTTCCGAGATTACATTTTAAAGCATTTAAAGTCATACATTTTACTTTTTGAAACCGATACCGATAATTTACGATATTACATTTTAAAGCATTTATCTGCCGATAATATTGGCAGTCCGATATTATCGGACATCGCTAGTAATGATAAGTGTGATCAGTAGATGGCTGTCAAACATAAGAGATACGTGTAGAGGGCAATATGTTGGCAATATGACTAGGGTTGGGTATCGTTTGAATTTGAACGATTCCGATTCCGATTCCGATTCTTTGTTTCGATTCCGATTCCTGGCGATTCTCGATTCCGATTCTTTTAAGAGGCAGGGTCAAAAAAAAGTTTAGGATATTTTAAATGAGCTAGCTAACCTACAGTCTTTCTGAATGAAATAGTCTGACATTCTCCATCAATTTTAATTCTATTTACTTTTTATGAACTTTACTATAAATTCCTCACAGGGCTGTTTTCAACTAGAATATAAATATCAAATCTATGAACTTGAATATAAATATTATAAATTATGAATACATTTTCCCAGGGGTACACTTTCCTCAAGAGAGCTTTATTTTTGAAAACCTCATGAAAACACATTTACACACACAAGTGTATGATGCTGCAGGTACTTAAAAATGTTACCGTGCTCCCACTGATGGGCTAACCTGGTGCAGAAAAGCAAATAAACAATAAGAAACAACTTGCAAAACCCAGTCCAGATTAGCAGCAGGTACAGTATAAAATCAAAGACAGTTCTTGTTTAGGAAAATGACCATATCCGCCTTCTCAGGCAGGATGCGTGAGCGTTCTGGACAGATAGTGTCTCCTGCTGTGGAAAATACATGTTCGCTGGGTGTGGAAGAAGCTTGAACGCATAAATAGGAGAAAGCGAGATATGACAGCAAAGGATAAGTCTTTTGTTGGTTCCACCGGACCACCACCATGCAGCAGGGTCGTCAGACATAAGTATCGGTGGAACGTCCTGGTACATCTGAAGCTCTCTCTCCACTTGTTTCTTGATGGACATGGAGCTCTGTTATTTCGCAGTTATTTCATTTTTTTTTATAAAGTAAAGCCACACTTTCGACCGCCGACGCCCGCTATCCATGCTTGAGCTTGACTGACTCGCTCGGCTATGCTAACACTTCCGGCGGTGGGCGCTTCTTCGTTGGTGTTCAGCGGCTTCTTCTTCCGGTTCGGTGGACATATTTTTTTCCGGTTGGCTGACTGGGTATCGAAAATAGGAATCGAAATTTAAACTTTTGAACGATTCCGGGAGAATCGGAAAGTTAGTCCCGGTTCCAATCGATACTCGATACACGATACCCAACCCTAAATATGACTCAAGTAAACAACACCAACATTTTATATGTTTCATTGAAAATATAGAACATTACACACGGCGCTCAAAAATATATCAAAAATGTTTTAGTACGACTTTGGTAAGCTATGAAGCCGCATCGCAATACAATACATGTGTTCGTAGAGACACAAAGTAAATAATCTAGTTTTATGAATAAATAGTTAAGAATGGTGCCGTAAAAAAGAAAAAATCTAAGTTTTTGGCCAGGGGTGCCCACACTTTTTATGCAGGCGAGCTACTTTTCAATTGACCAAGTCGAGGGGATCTATCTCATTCATATATATAATTTATATTTATTTATTTATGAAAGTGACGTTTTTGTTAACAAGTTAAATGTGTTTAATGATAATACAAGCATGTTTAACACATATAGATGCCTTTCTTTCATGAAGACAAGAATATAAGTTGGACCTGATTCTGATGACTTGCATTGATTGGAATCAGACAGTAGTGCTGATAACGTCCACATTTTCAAATGGAGGAGAAAAAAAGCCCTCCTTTCTGTCCAATACCACATGAAAGTGGTTGGTTTTTGGCATCTTATTTGTCCAGCTTCCATACTCGTTTTTATACACTTTACAAGAAATACATTGGTACCATGAATTGATTAACGTGGACCCCGACTTAAACAAGTTGAAAAACTTATTCGGGTGTTACCATTTAGTGGTCAATTGTACGGAATATGTACTGTACTGTGCAATCTACTAATAAAAGTCTCAATCAATCTCAATCAATCAAAGCTTCCTAGCTTGTGCAGGCTAGCTTTTTGAGACTCTTATTTTGTTAGCGCAGGCAGGATGAAGCAGCGCTTTTATTGCGAAGATAGGAACTCTGCAGTCGGTCTTCATAGAGTTTTGACGTCAGGTCTGTTGAAATAAAACGTGTTTCTTGCCTTCCTGTCGGTCATTTTTTCTTAATACTGAGCTCGCAGCAGTCAGTGTCATCTCACAAGATCCTCGGGTGCCGTGGATATCAATCAAGTGACGTCTTGGTGAAGATTGATGATCGCTAGTTTTTAGGTCTATTTTTTAATGCCTGGCTGGCGATCGACTGACACACCCTCCGCGATCGACCGGTAGCTGGCAATCGACGTGATGGGCACCTCGGTTTTAGGCCATCTCTGCGCTTACTTACTGCGCGTATACGTTCAACGTCAGCGGCCAAGAAGAGCTTAGGTAACCTGTTTTGAAAAAAATTTGTATTATCATTTTTAATTAATAGATAGGCTCCAGCACCCCTACAATCCCGAAAGGGACAAGCGGTAGAAAATGGATGGATGGATGGACGTTGCGAGAATCCGTTTGAATGGAGAATCGATTTTGAATTGATTTGTCACCCCAAGAATCAAAATCAAATCGAGAGTTGATCAAATCGTGACTTGTTTTAAGATTCACACCTCAAATGGATAGCTTAATAAATAACAAGATAATGAGTAAATACTGACTGAAACAATGTGTAATAAAAGAATGAAACAAATCATGTAATAATAGTAAAATTATGAAATAATAATGAATACATTAACTGGGTTGGATCGTTAACTGGGCGGATCGGTGTGGCGTCTTCAGTAATGCAGACACTGTATCAATTCGTTGTGGTGAAGAAGGAGCTGAGCCGGAAGGCAAAGCTCTCAATTTACCGGTCGATCTACGTTCCCATCCTCACCTATGGTCATGAGCTTTGGGTTATGACCGAAAGGACAAGATCACGGATATAAGCGGCCGAAATGAGTTTCCTCCGCCGGGTGGCGGGGCTCTCCCTTAGAGATAGGGTGAGAAGCTCTGTCATCCGGGGGGAGCTCAAAGCCACATGAGGTGGTTCGGGCATCTGGTCAGGATGCCACCCAAACGCCTCCCTAGGGAGGTGTTTAGGGCACGTCCGATCGGCAGGAGGCCACAGGGAAAACCCAGGACACGTTGGGAAGACTATGTTTCCCGGCTGGCCTGGTAATGCCTCAGGATCCCCCGGGAGGAGCTGGACGATGTGGCTGGGGAGAGGAAAGTCTGGGCTTCTCTGCCTAGAAAATGGATATTATGGATAATCATAATACATAATTTCAAATTTTCATAATACTGAATGAATTGAGGAATAAATTATAACAGACTTATGTTCTCAGAATTCTGCCTGATTTATTCTTTCTTAAATGGAAGTTTATCAAACGTTCTTTACTCAGTGCTTCGTCAATTCTTCTTCTTCCAGTTGATTTAAATCAGTTGATAGCCTTTCTAAGCATCAATCTGCATTTCCAGATCTTTTTTAAGCCATTAAAAACTCTTCCCTGAGCCTCACTAAAATCCTGTAGACATTTTTATTCTTCAGACTCTATATTCTCTTTCTGTTGGTTTAAGAATCCCGTTCATATTCCAAGTGTCTCTGGTCTACAACGTCCTCCCTGGTTTCTAGGACTCTTTTGATTTTCCTAGTACTTCTCCTGTGCAATGGCTTGGATTCAGTTAGCATAGCTTGCTAATGGCTCGCGGCAGCTGGAACTCATTTTTGTTCCTAACAAATCAGTATGTTTCAAATCAGATGGCAGACACAATTGGAAGCTGGGAATATTAAGCAGCGTTGTCATGGCGGTGAAGATCTGTGGTCAAGTAAAATAGCCGCGAAACTTCAAAAAGGGGCTTTGTGTACGTACGTGTGTGTCTTGTATCCTCTCGTCTTTTGCTTTCCTTTCACGGGCCTCTTGTTAAATCTTCACTTCCAGAAACAATAGTGCAATTTCCCCCGATATTGTGACAGTTGTTATTGTTTCGAGTGTTTACTCTGGCTTCCCTTCTGCTCGGATTAAAAACCGGACTCAAAAAGGTAACCAGGTCCAAATATTGACTAAGTCCCAGGACCGAGGTTTTCTCCTAGCGCCGGAACAGTGTTGCTGAAAGGCCGCTATTGTTGTCCCGGTCACCATTGAAGTGTGCGGGAGAGAAAGACGGGAAGGAGGAGACGTAGCAGAGTGTTATCCGAGGTGGGAAGCGGAATTCTAACAAGTGTCACAGAGGTGAAAGGAGCTTCCTTGGAAGAGGCCGGAGGCGATATGTCACATGGCGTGTTCAAGAGCAGCGTGTCCACCGAGGAAGTGTCAGTCTCACAATGAGGATCAAAGGAAGTGAATCTATGGGATTTCCTACCCGGGAGCTTTAGAAAAGTATCAATAAGTACAAATCACAAAGATCCGAGATTTATCCTCCATTTGCTGAACTTAGTGCTGCACCATTAACACTCTTTGCTGAGCCACAACACAAAATGAACGTCCTCTCATTTGGTAATCGTGAACCTAACCATGTATCTAAATGGAACCTATACTTTTATTTAGGGCTGGGACTATATATCGAGTTTATTTGTCGTGTTCCTTGTTCTCCCCCGCTCCTCACTCCCTCTCATGGGCTACTTAACCCCTCCATTTCCTCCTTCCAAGACGTGCTTGCACAAACAGTCGTGGTCAAAAGTTTACGTAGACTGGTAAAGAACATAATGTCATGGCTGTCTTGAGTTTCCAATAATTTCTACAACTCTTATTTTTTGTAATAGAGTGATTGGAGCACAAACTTGTATACATACAACAATGTTAATATTTGGTTACGTGTCCCTTGGCAAGTTTCACTGCAATAAGGCGCTTTTGGTAGCCATCCAAAAGCTTCTGGCAAGCTTCTGGTTAAAATTTTTGACCACTCCTCTTGACAAAATTGGTGCAGTTCAGCTAAATTTGTTGGTTTTCTGACATGGACTTGTTTCTTCAGCATTGTCCACACGTTTAAGTCAGGACTTTGGGAAGGCCATTCTAAAACCTTACTTCTAGCTTGATTTAGCCATTCCTTTACCACTTTTGACGTGTGTTTGGGGTCGTTGTCCTGTTGGAACACCCAACTCCGCCCAAGACCCAACCTCCGGGCTGATGATTTTAGGTTGTCCTGAAGAATTTGAAGATAATCCTTCTTTTTCATTATCCCATTTACTCTCTGTAAAGCACCAGTTCGATTGGCAGCAAAACAGACCCAGAGCACCACCATGATTGACGGTAGGAATGGTGCTCCTAGGATTAAAGGCCTCGCCTTTTCAAGTTTCAAGTTTCAGGTTTTTTTCGTCACATGCAGAGTACACCACAGTGAAATGCTTTTTTCCATGCGCTTCAGACATTGCGTACAGTGTGATCCAATCACTAGTTGCAGAATCTAATACACTATATACCAAAAATACAAAATTTTGAATAGCTCTGATTTACATTAATTACAAGACAATAAGTTGCACAATAACTTACAGTAGTTATGGTAGAGGTATCAGTACAAGCAGAAGTACAGTAGTCAAATACAGTACCAGTATCAAGATCAAATAGTATAACAGTATATACAGTATAGGAAGCAACAAATATTAAGGTGTCTACAGTTCTTTGGCAGTTGAGTAGTGACAGTAGTATGAACTACATTTTTGTTTCATCTGACATCACATGGACAAAGATAAGACCTTCTGGAGGAAAGTTCTGTGGTCAGATGAAACAATATAATGAGCTTTATATATTAAAAAAACTAGTGGAAGATGGCAGAGGGATTCTCTTCTTTAGATTTTTCTTTTAGCGATATAGACGACGTCCAGGAGACCCTTTGGCCACATTTGGACATAAGTATGCGTCTGGATAAAACATTCATTCGAGTTGTTTACCATGTAAGCCCAAATCCAAACTGTTCTCCAGTTGCCAAGACGGGCATATTTCGCACGAGAAATGCTGCCAAAAATGTATTATTTGCACAGCTATGTTATTTATATTACGTAGAAAGAATATTTTTCTATTTTATTTATGTTATGTAATTCTGTGCTACTTAAACAGTTTCTTTTCTGTGCTGTTAATACACATCTTGACTAACTGGCTTAATAAAAGTGCCACTGATTGTTTACAGTACAGTTGTCATTCACTTCAATTTCAGTGAATCTCGCTCAAAAACGAATATCTTTATATGTATACTTTCACCGGAAAATATATCGAGATATACATGGCCTCTGCGGTGTTCCATGCCATCGTCTGCTGGGGTGGGGTGAGCATGGCCAGAGACAGGAGCAGACCCAACAAAGCAACCAAGAGAGCCGACTCCACCTGTGACTAGAAAACCTAAACTACTATTGCTTGTTTTCTTTTTGTCTATGTGATTGGGACCCGTCTAGGGTCTACACCACCTCTGGGGTAGGCTCCAGCTCATCTGTGACTCTGAACAGGATAGGCAATAGAAAATATACTTTGTTTCTGCTGGCATTCAACACGATATGACAATCTTACTTTTTAGCATCTTTCACCACAGCATTGCTCTCTAACAGATCTGAGCAAATTAAGGCCCGGGGCCACATGCGGCCCGTTAAGCTTTTCAGTCATTTTCTGGACATTGTTTTAGATCTTTAAGATGGAAACTGTAGCTGCCATTATGATGTTCAGTGATGTTTTAGATGACCGTAAGTCTTGAACTATACAAAGTATTTCAATGGTTGGAATCTGCGCTTTTGCATGATATACTAGTTACTATGGTAATCTACAGACGAGGCACCAAGCAGTGTGGGTGGGGAGAGTTTCCACAGAGTGTTTCCAGGGCGCCCAGCCTAAAATGCGGGTGTCAGGGACAGACGCGGAAGGGGATTTTTACAACAAAGTTTTAAAGCTTAGTGATATATCAGATATATCAGATTGTAGGTGGGGTTTTTTTTACCCTTTGCGTTCATACTTCGCTGTGTTTGTTGAGAGGGTGTGTGACGTTCTTATGTTGTCAATATTCAGTGTTTTATCATTCATAGTTAATACAGTAAATCCCACATTCTTTATTTTCATGTACATTCTGGGTGTCTCATTCAGTAAAAAAATTTAAAATTCCATTCCATTTTTTCAGGCGGTCTGTCATGACATTTTTAGCATTTAATCAGACATTATTGTCAGGTTTTGTACTAGTGTTCCTAAAAATAGACATACCGGCCCGCAGACAAATTTTTTTCTGCAAATTTGGCCCCCGAGTCAAAATAATTGCCCAGGCCTGTTTTAAGCGCTGGACTTGATCACAATACAAGTAACCAAAATACAGGATGAGCGTCCATTGTCTCGACAAAGGGGAACTGCACTTTTGACTATTATTCACAATCCTTATGTGAGACAAGAATATGCATGTCTTTCCCTTTTCTGTGGATTAAAAATGGGCTAACAATGTAGGTAATAGGGATTCATCTATTTCGCATTTAAAGAGCTCCAAAAAAACTTCCAAAAACCACCAAACAAAACTCCATTTACATGCCGTGACCTACATATTAACCAAGCCATAAGGACATTGTTATTGTACGAGTTCAAGTAACAGAGGCCAGCCAGTGTGGCTGGGCATGTGTACGTTGGTAAACCTCAATCCCTGACAACCTCAAGAGCCGTGTTGGGGTTAATAATCGGGTTAATAACTGGGACTTTTAGATATATATACAGCTAGGGCGTATATATATATATATATATATATATATATATATATATATATATATATATATATATATATATATATATATATATATATATATATATATATATATATATATATATATATATATATATATATATATATATATATATATATATATATATATGTGTATATATATATGTGTGTGTATATATATGTATACATATATGTGTGTGTATATATATGTATACATATATATATGTGTATATATATATATATATATATATACATATACATATATTTATACATATATATACATATATATATATATATAAATATTTATACATATATATACATATATTTTTACATATATATATATACATATATATATATATATATAGATATATATAAATATACATATATATATATATATATATATATATATATATATATATATATATATATATATATATATATATATATATACATATATATAATGTGTACACACACACGCACACACACACACACACACACACACACACACACACACACACACACACATATATATATATATACATATATATATATGTACATATACATATACATATATATGCCTGAGCAATATCTATATATAATATAGTCTAAAACCATGGTGGTAAATATAAGAACCAAGTTACACAAAAAGGCAAAGTATGACAATGCAATCAATATTCCAATAATAAAGAAATTACATTGTTTGATCTTAATTGATAAATATTCAAAATTGTGTACATATGCAATATAGGCATTTAAAAAATGCATTAATGGAAGAAGTAGTGTATGATATTCAAACAAAAACAAAAAAAATGTGTGTGCATTAACATACAAAGTGTAGATTAACATTCTCTCTCATGTTTGAGTAAAACGTTTGGTATGCGAGTCAAACACATAATATAATATAGTTTAAAATATAGTATAAAATAAAATAATATATATAAAATAGTTTTTTTTAAACTTTGTTTCTGTTTTGTTTGCTCTGTAAATATGCAGGATTCCTTCTGGTAACGTACTACAACATCGATATAAAAATGTTGTGGAATATCAGCTAATGTTGACATTGCAAATATTTCACAATGTTATCTTTTTTTAGTTTAGGAAAATCACAAACATTTTACAGATTTTGCCCTCTCCTTTGGAATCTCTAATCGTTCTCTCAGTCACTGATTTCCTATGATAGATTTCTCTGCACCGCAACTCATGTGAGCTGAATTGCAGTGGCCGTGCAAAAACTATGTCTGCCAGTTCAAAGTTCCGTGCACTCATTCGATCCTGATTTGATTACTTTTTATTAGTTACACTCAGCAACATAATATAAATAAAAGCTATTTTTCTAATTAATTGATCTAATCAATTATCGTTGAGGCTCGAGAGCCAATCACAGGACAAACAGGCACTCACCCTCACAATTTACGCTTCATAAGTATTCTTTAATGCGAGCTAAATATCTATCAGGTGTTTAAAAAGACTTCATTAATCAGCATTTTACGATATGTTTGTGTTTACTTGAAGACACTAAACCTCCAGCGAGGCCTTGAGTTTCATATTTGGAGCTCTTTGCAGAACGTCCTTCAGTGGTCATGTGGTGACGCCCGTCATTCCCCGTGCCCTTTGTGACCTCGCCTGCTGGGACAAGCGACCCCAGACCTCTTTTTTTTTACGCTCTGACTAATCAGACGAGACCCTTAGGCGACTGGGCTGTGATTGACAGGAACTAGTGATGAGAGGTTAGGATGATAGGTTTACCGCATAGAACTATCCAAACTCATTTTTAACCCTATGTAATATAATGTTTGACCAAATTGGTCAAACATTATTATTTAAAAAAACCTTTTCAACATTTTTTGAAGATCTTTTAAGATATAACATTTTATTCAATCAAGTGAATCCAGATTTTCCTTACTTAGCTTTTAAATACCGTATTTTTTGGACTATAAGGCGCACTTAAAATCCTTTCATTTTCTCAAAACTTGACAGTGCGCCTTATAACCTGGTGCGCCTAATGTACGGAATAATTTTGGTTGTGCTCACTGACTTCAAAGCTATTTTATTTGGTACATGGTGAAATGATAAGGGTGACCAGTAGATGGCAGTCACACATAAGAGAATGGTGTAGACTACAATATGACTCAAGTAAACAACACCAAAATTGTATATGTTCCATTGAAAATATAGAACATTACACACACGACGCTCAAAAATCAACATGTTTTAGTACGACTTTGGTAAACTATGAAGCCGCACCACTTGATGGATTGTACTGTGCTTCAACATACGAGTATTATTATGGTGTGTGTATAAGGTAAGACATGTACAAGTTAAAGTACCACTGATAGTCACACACACATACTAGGTGTGGTGAAATTACTCTCTGCATTTGACTCATCCCCTTGTTCCACCCCCTGGGAGGTGAGGGGAGCAGTGAGCAGCAGCGTTGGCCACGCTCTGTAATCATTTTGGTGATTTAACCCCCAATTCCAACCCTTGATGCTGAGTGTCAAGCAGGGAGGTAATGGGTCCCAATTTATAGCATACTTGCCAACCCTCCCGTTTTTAGCGGGAGAATCCCGTTATTCAGCGCCTCTCCCGACAACCTCCCGACAGAGATTTTCTCCCGACAAACTCCCGGTATTCAGCCGGAGCTGGAGGCCACGCCCCCTCCAGCTCAATGCGGACCTGAGACTGAGTGGGGACAGCCTATTCTCACGTCCGCTTTCCCACAATATAAATACGCTTGCAAGTTCCAAAACGAATGGAAACAAGAATTTCAGTTCATCCAGGACAGTTCGAAGGGGAAGGTGTATGTTGCCTGTAAATATGTAGAACAGACTTCTCCATTGAACACGGTGGCCGAAATGATTTCTCAGTCATGAACAGAGAAGTTAAACAGGACAATACTGCCATCTAATGGATAGATAATTCAAGTATTTCTTTTATGTAAATACAATTAATATATATATAGCTAGAATTCACTGAAAGTCAAGTATTTCATACATATATATATATATATATATATATATATATATATATATATATATATATATATATATATATATATATATATATATATATATATATATATATATATATATATATATGAAATATATATGGAATACTCGAGTTGGTGAATTCTAGCGGTAAATAACCACGCCCCCAACCACGCCCCCCGCCCCCAACACCCCCCACCTCCCGATATTGGAGGTCTCAAGGTTGGCAAGTATGATTTATAGTCTTTGGTATGACACGGCCGCGGTTTGAACTCACAATCTACCGATCTCAGGGCGGACACTCTAACCACAACGCCACTGAGCAGGCTTTATTATATTTATTTATTATATTATCTGCCGTTTTGTTTCGCAATAATATGCAAAACCAACTTTTCTTACCTTCTGGAACCTGCTGATCTGTTTTTGGGATCTGCATAAGTCCTGAAAATTTGTGCGCTAATTTGAAATCTACAACATAATTGTGTGATAATAGACAATTTTCCCAAAAAATTAATCAATGTGTAACAGTAAGAGTCAAGAGCACATTGTAGTACACAAGCTAGACAAACAATTGAACAATATTGCAGTCTCAAACACAACATGTGTCAATATAAAAATGTATCCAATAATTATAGTTGCATATTACTTGCACATACTAAGTCTCCAAGGCAGAAGTGTATTAGGAATTATTCAGTAACAAATGTGTCCGCATCCTTTAACTTACTGTGCCATGCCCTACATTCAATGAAATTTTGTTTCCCCTAGGTGTCGCCAAAACACAAATTAACATTTCACTTTAAAAGCATTAATCTGTCCTAAGGTTCGTGTTTTTTTATACCTACCATTGTTCTCTTGAATAATTTCACTTGATCAACTATTTTGTAACATTCCACACTACAAAATCCTACAAGTATGTACTTTGATTCCCAGTAGCTCCTTTGAATTCCTTTCTAAGTCTATAACAAGATCTGATAGCTCAGTTAGAGCTCTTGTTTTTACCAAATTTGTGTTATATGTGTTTTATGTTGCACGATTGCACCAAAAATTCCTAGTTTGTGAACCCGTTCTCAAACAATGGCAATACAAACTATTCTGATTCTGATTCTGATTCTGATGTTATTGGATTAATATCGGTATCGGCCAATGCTTGAGGCTCCAATATCGATATCGGTAATATCGGTATCGGCCAACACTCGAGGCTCCAATGTCGATATCACATCAGAAGGGAAAAAGTTGTATCAGTACATCCTTACTAAGGAACATTTTTTTTGCGAACATCTAACTACGTTCACAAATCTAGTAAACAACAAGGATATCTCCTATTCACAGTTTTGTATAAGTTGTTAACATCTTGTAGAAAATATTTGGAAAACAATCTAGAAGGTTTAGGTTTCCTCTCAAAATTAGGGCGACAGCTATTGATTATTTTAGTATTCGAGTAATTTATCGATTGAACGAGCAATCGTTTAAAACACGCTCTATAACCTCTGTGCAAATTCTAGGAGAAATAGTTGAAAAAAGCTTTCTTCTCTCTAATAAATGAACATCATCAAAATTGAAATTGCAATTTTTAAATGTGTAATTAATAATAAAACATTAATTTAAAAATCCCTGCTGTTCACTGCCACATCGATCAAAGCCCCCCAAACCGGTGGCTCTTGTATTTAAAGTTCCAAGCATTCCATGCGATCCAGATGTGATCAAATTGTATTAGTTACGCTAATTAAACGATTAATCAAATACATATCAAAGCTTTTTTCTAAAAACAATCATGCAATTTGATCGATAAATCGTTGCAGCGCTACCCAGAATCCCACGTAGATGATGAGCGTACCTAAAAGGCTATTAACGGTTAAGGCCTCCTAAGATATTTTGTGACCTTAGCTTCCGTCTGTTTGATATTTGCACCAGTCAATGGATTAGCAGGAGACTCTTCAGGTCTAATCTCGGTCTCACTCGGTTGCACAGGAGTTCACTCTTCTGCTGTTAGAATCCGGCTGTTGAAATGTTGAACTGGTATCCACTGTGTCTTTGTCGGCACCACTGAGGGTTTTAGCAAAGAGGCTCTAAGGGGCTTAAGAGGTCAGCCCTCCTTTTGTGCGCGGACACAAAACACTTCCTGTGGGACCCTTCACCCCTTAGTGTTCCTCCTGCAGAACATTGACACGAATCAGTCTTAGCTCCCAATGACTGCAGTAAAGCTCTTAAAGAGTGTCCAAGAAGCTCCTAGAGCGTCCGAGAAGGCCCTAAAGAGCTTTTAGGCCGACAACAGGCAGCAAAAGCGAGGTTAATTTGCAACAAAGTTGCAAAAAAATGTATGCCGATGAGCTATGGACTCAAAGCCAATCATCTTAAAATGAACATCCAACTGAAGTTAAAATAGTTCTATAGATTTTATTCCACACAATCAGCAACTTGCTTGTTACCACTCTCAAAATTAACTTCAATGTTTTCAACTCTAAATCTGATAATACTCTTATTTAACTAATCAAAACGTGCATATTTATTTTAAAATTTGTAAAAATTTTCTTAGACGAAGATGGACTCTTTTGAGTAACAGGACTGAAAGTAACAGGAGTAAGTTTTTAGCAGAGAATTAGCAAATATAATGTCTGTGAATGTTCTCATTCATCCAGGTCGTTGTAATCTCAGGACATTGGACTGTTTGATTTGTTTTAGAAAATGTTTCGCCTCTCATCCGAGTAGGCTTCTTTAGTTCATGCTCATAGACTTAGATTGGTCAGATCTAGTCTTAGACTTAGATTGGTCAGATCTAGTCCTAGACTTAGATTGGTCAGATCCAGTCTAGCGGCTGGTGCCAATACCTCAGTAGGCTTAATCAGTTGTTATCATGAATTGATTAACGTGTTAAACATGTTGAAAAAATTATTCGGGTGTTACCATATAGTGGTCAATTGTACAGAATATGTACTGTACTGTGCAATCTACTAATAAAAGTTTCAATCAATCAATCAAGTTCATGCTCATAGACTTAGATTGGTCAGATCTAGTCTTAGACTGAGATTGGTCAGATCCAGTCTAGCGGCTGGTGCCAATAACTCAGTAGGCTTCTTCAGTTCATGCTCATAGACTTAGATTGGTCATATCTAGTCTTAGACTTAGATTGATCAGATCTAGTCTAGCGGCTGGTGCCAATACCTCAGTAGGCTTCATCAGCTCATGCTCAAAGACTTAAATTGGTCAGATCTAGTCTTGGACTGAGATTGGTCAGATCTAGTCTTAGACTGAGATTGGTCAGATGTAGTCTAGCGGATGGTGCCAATACCTCAGTAGGCTTCATCAGTTCATGCTTATAGACTTAGATTGGTCAGATCTAGTCTAGCGGCTGGTGCCAATACCTCAGTAGACTTAATCAGTTCATGCTCATAGACTTAGATTGGTCAGATCTAGTCTAGCGGCTGGTGCCAATACCCCAGTAGGCTTAATCAGTTCATGCTCATAGACTTAGATTGGTCAGATCTAGTCTTAGACTGAGATTGGTCAGATCCAGTCTTGGACTGAGATTGGTCAGATCTAGTCTAGCGGCTGGTGCCAATAACTCAGTAGGCTTCTTCAATTCATGCTCATGCTTAGATTGGTCAGGTTTAGTCTTAGACTTACACTACCGTTCAAAAGTTTGGGGTCACCCAAACAATTTTGTGGAATAGCCTTCATTTCTAAGAACAAGAATAGACTGTCGAGTTTCAGATGAAAGTTCTCTTTTTCTGGCCATTTTGAGCGTTTAATTGACCCCACAAATGTGATGCTCCAGAACTCAATCTGCTCAAAGGAAGGTCAGTTTTGTAGCTTCTGTAACGAGCTAAACTGTTTTCAGATGTGTGAACATGATTGCACAAGGGCTTTCTAATCATCAATTAGCCTTCTGAGCCAATGAGCAAACACATTGTACCATTAGAACACTGGAGTGATAGTTGCTGGAAATGGGCCTATATACACCTATGTAGATATTGCACCAAAAACCAGACATTTGCAGCTAGAATAGTCATTTACCACATTGGCAATGTATATAGTGTATTTCTTTAAAGTTATGACTAGTTTAAAGTTATCTTCATTGAAAAGTACAGTGCTTTTCCTCCAAAAATAAGGACATTTCAATGTGACCCCAAACTTTTGAACGGTAGTGTAGATTGGTCAGATCTAGTCTAGCTCAATACCTCACAATACCCCAATAAATTACACTTCAACGACTGTCGTTGGTTTTGACAGTAAGATCGCTCGTTTGCATCAAAACAGTGTTTTTTTCTCACTACCATAGGGCGAAACCATCCTTGCCCAGGCACACCCTCCTGGTTTTGGAGTATAAATATTTGGGGTTTTGGCACCAGCCGCTAGACTAGATCTGACCAATCTAAGTCTACGAGCATGAACTACTCGGATGAGAGGCGAAACGTCTTCTAAGACAAACCAAACAGCCCAGTTGCGATGGATTGAATGCCCAAATATAGCAAAAATAATCAAATATAAGAACATAGCGTTTATGCTAATAGCATGGTGACACTATTTAACAAAACATTATATTTAAAAAATAAACACATACAATTATAATAATAATTTAGGTAATATGACCCCTCAGTCATACTTCAAATATGATGACATATACATAAAATAAAAATAAATGAATTTAGAGTGAATGATGCAACTTCCTGTGGACCATGTGACTTGTGCAATATTACACACGTTTTATAAGTGGTGAAGGATTTAAATGTCATATTTGATGATAACGTTTTATTTTAAGACGTAAGACAGGCAAATGCTATTTTTCTAGTGTTGAATTTAAGTCAATTTCAAATGCATCTTTATACTTATTGAATATGAAATCCGATTAACATGCAAAATATATTTTATAGTTAATTTGATGTATTTATACATTTTATTCAGGACATAAATGGAATGGTCTTTGTAATTACTTTAAAAAGAGAATAAAACAAATTGAAGAGATTCACGTAACAACAATTATATAAACCGAACATAGTATTTTATAACATTTTATAATAATTTTGATTAATAATTTCAGTCAGTCAAATAAACTCATATGAAAATAATAAATACAATGTAATATTTTTGTTTTTACTTCATATTAGTTTTGGCCTGTTAAAAAACAAATATGGTGACATTTTTCAGAGGCTTACGTGTCATCCCTACTAGCATCATGCCGAGCTCCAGTGACTCTTGTTATCAGGAGGCCTCAAGCTGCGCGTCTGACGGTCGTTGAAAGCAAAACGAGAAAACCAAGGTTGTTTTATTTTATGGTTTTTATATTATTGCATATTGCTGCAGTTCAAAGTCACACAAGTGAGCGGTAAAGAAGCGAGCGAGTGAACAAATGTGCTGAGTCGGCATGTCATTGATGAACTTCCACTCACTTTATCAAACCTTTAAGTCTATCGAGAATTTCCTCCCCGGAGGATTTTTGCACACTTCTGTGGGACTTATGAAATATTAAACATGCCGTTTGTGAGCGCACGATGCGCTCGTACAAACCTTCACACGCAAACATCAAATCTAGATCAGGAGACCAAGTCTTTCAAAGAAGTTACAATATTGTTATTATTATCATTTTCTTTATTTTTACACACATATATTTCTTACTTGTGTTAGTTACTTTATTCACTTATTGACTTAATGTGTTTTAGTCTTTATTGTACTTATATTTGAATTACTTACTGTTGTTTTTTAGTCTTTCACTGTACTTACATCTCATTACTTCTTCTTGTTTTTTTAGTCTTCAAGTGCAGTTAAATTTGAATTATTACTTATTGTTTTCTTTCGTCTTCCACCGTACTTAAATTAGAATTACTTATTGTTTTTTTAGTCTTTCACTATACTTACATTTCATTACTTCTTCTTGTTTTTTTAGTCTTTCACTGTACTTAAATTTGAATTACTTATTGTTTTTTAGTCTTTCACTATACTTACATTTCATTACTTCTTCTTGTTTTTTTAGTCTTCCACTGTACTTAAATTTGAATTACTTATTGGTTTTTTAGTCTTTCACTGTACTTAAATCGCATTACTTATTGTTTTTTTTAGTCTTTCACTGTACTTAAATTTGAATTAATTATTGTTGTTTTTTTTTAGTCTTTCACTGTACTTACATTGCATTACTTATTGATGTTTTTTTAGTCTTCCACTGTACTTAAATTTGAATTACTTATTGTTTTTTTAGTCTTTCACTATACTTACATTTCATTACTTCTTGTTGTTTTTTTAGTCTTCCACTGTACTTAAATTTGAATTGCTTATTGTTTTTTTAGTCTTTCACTGTACTTACATCGCATTACGTATCGTGTTTTTTTTAGTCTTCCACTGTACTTAAATTTGAATTACTTATTGTTGTTTTTGTCTTTCACTGTACTTACATCAGATTACTTATTTTGTTTTTTTTAGTCTTTCACTGTACTTAAATTTGAATTACTTATTGTTGGGTTTTTTTAGTCTTTCACTGTACATACATTGCATTACTTATTGTGTGTTTTTTTAGTCTTTCACTGTACTTACATTGCATTACTTATTGTGTTTTTTTTAGTCTTTCATTGTACTTAAATTTGAATTACTTATTGTTGTTTTTTTTTAGTCTTTCACTGTACTTACATTGCATTACTTATTGTTGTTTTTTTAGTCTTCCACTGTACTTAAATTTGAATTACTTATGTTTTTTTGTCTTTCACTGTACTTACATCACATTACTTATTGTTGTTTTCTTTAGTCTTTCACTGTACTTACATTTTAATTACTTATTGTTGGTTTTTTTAGTCTTTCATTGTACTTACATCTCATTACTTATTGTTGTTTTTTAGTCTTTTACTGTACTCACATTTGAATTACTCAGTTTTTGTTTGTCTTTCACTATACTTACCTTTAAATTACTATTGTTGTTTTATTAGTCTTACACTGTACTCACATTTGAATTACTTATTATTGTTTTTTTAGTCTTTCACTGTACTTAGATCTAATACCTGGGATTTATATAATAATACCTGGGATTTGTATAGCGCTTTTCTAAGTACCCAAAGTCGCTTTACATGTTAAAAACCCATCATTCATTCACACCTGGTGGTGGTAAGCTACTTTCGTAGCCACAGCTGCCCTGGGGTAGACTGACGGAAGCGTGGCTGCCAATTTGCGCCTACGGCCCCTCCGACCACCACCTATCATTCATTCAACATTCATTCACCGGTGTGAGCGGCACCGGGGGCAAGGGTGAAGTGTCCTGCCCAAGGACACAACGGCATGGTATGAGGCGGGGAGCGAACCTGCAACCCTCAGGTTTCTGACACAGGCGCTCTAGCCACTACGCCATGCCGTCTCCAGATCTCATTATTCTTGTTGTTTTTTTAGTCTTTTACTGTACTGACCTTTGAATTACTATTGTTGTTTTATTAGTCTTTCACTGTACTGACATTTTAATTACTTATAGTGTTTTTTAGTCTTTCACTGTTTTCAAATCTCATTATTGTTTTTTACTCTTTCACGGTACTACACTTTATGACAACACGTCTCACCTCTTCTCTACAACTTTTTTCTACGAGCTGCGCCGAGCTGAGGCAGCCATTTTCCAAAATGGACTCCATTTTGTGTAAAAGAAAAATGTAAAAAAGACAATTTAAAATAAAATGTAGGTTACAATCCTGAAAGAAATCACCTGAGCAGTTGGGGATCTGATGTAAAACCACTTCACAAAGTCAAAAATCCTTAACAATCATAGTATCGTGTAGCCATTTTGTCTGATTCATTTTTTTCTCCATCTTGATGTTAGAGTTGGCTTGTTTTTCTGACATTTTTGAACAATCAAAATGTGTTAAAAGATTCGTGCCCACACAGATGTGACAAAACTTGACTATTTTCTAATACATTCTATCTTATTTCCAGACTCTGAATGTAAAGTTAGTAAATATGGAATAAATAAACTTCCATAATTAAAAATAAATAAATTAAGCACGATTTACTCGCACACACACACACACACACACACACACACACACACACACACACACACACACACACACACACACACACACACACACACACACACACACACACACACACACACACACACACACACACACACACACACACTGTTCAAGGCCATGCTCTTTTGTTTTAAAGAGATTTCACAATTTTATAATACTACAATTTATTACTATTATTAGAGCTGTCAAATTATTATTAATCTTAATCAGATTAATCACATTTGGAATTTAATACATCGTGATTACTCGCTTGCAAAATTACAATTTGCTTCAGAAAAGACTGCAATATTTTTACACAAATCCATTTTTACAGTCAGAATGTCATACAGTAACATTTTTAAACGTCTTACTTAAATGCATGTCATTTTTTTGCACAAAACGTGTTTGCAGGATGTGTTTTGGAGTGAAACCTGCCAGCGAACACACCAAATTAACATTAATTTGAGGTTGACGTGTTTCTGAGAGAAAATTACACTTTTTATTACTTTTTATTCACCAGCATTTATGTAAATTTGGTATACTAAAACTTTTTTAATAACGTAATTACCACAATCGTCATGATTTTAGGCTGAAGATTTAAATTCATCGTCAAGGCCACAAAGCCAATAGTTTTTTAAATGGATATCGTCTCTGGACGCTACAGTTTAGTATTGATACTTTATCTGTATCAATACTTTTGACAACCCTGGCAGTTTGTTATGTTGAAAATCAGTTGTTGTTTTTTTACATTTGTATGATGACAATAAAGATGACTCTGATTCTGATTCTAAAAATACCGTTGACAGTTAAAAGTCAGGATTTGTGTTGATTTATTTCGTGCAGATCTCGAAAAGTTGCAAAATTTTAATCCAATCCAATCCACTTTATTTATATAGCACATTTAAAACAACAAGAATGTTTCCAAAGTGCTGCACAGCCATGTTAAAAACAATATTAAAAACAATATTATGCTCCACCAATGACTGAATAAAAACAAAACATATAAAACCAATATAAAAACAATATAAAAATAAATATGATTAAAAACGATTTTAAAGGGTACAACCAATTAAAACAGTAAATAGAAATCAAAATTTATAAAAAAAAACACAGAGGACAACAGAGGACAGAAGACCACACAACTCACGTAGTGTTAAAAGCCAAAGAATAAAAGTGGGTCTTAAGACGAGACTTAAAACACTCCACTGTGGGAACAGTTCGAACATGGAGGGGCAGAGTGTTCCAGAGCTTAGGGCCGACCACAGAGAAGGCCCTGTCTCCCCTGGTTTTAAGTCTCGTCTTGGGCACCACGAGCTGGAGCTGGCTCTCGGACCTCAGAACGCGCGCAGGAGTGTAAATTTGGATGAGGTCCGAGATATACTGAGGTGCCAGTCCATGTAAAGCTTTAAAAACAAAGAGCAAGGTTTTAAAATCAATTCTAAGATGAACAGGGAGCCAGTGCAAACTCTCAAGAATTGGGGTTATATGCTGGCGTTTCCTGGCCCCTGTTAAAAGTCGTGCTGCCGCGTTCTGGACTAACTGCAACCGGGAGAGAGCTTTTTGGCTAATGCCAGCATAAAGTGCATTGCAGTAGTCCAGCCAGGCGACTTGAAATAAAAGCATGCACGACTTGTTCAAAAAGGTTAAAAGATAAAAACGGTTTTACCTTTACTAAAAGACGAAGATGATAAAAACACGATTTTAAAACGCCATTGACTTGTTTGTCAAGTTTAAAATCTCTGTCTATAGTGACGGTTTCAACCTCCCGATTTTCCCGGGAGACTGACGAATTTCAGTGCCCCTCCCGAAAATCTCCCGGGGCAACAATTCTCCTGATTTACACCCGAACAACATTATTGCGGGCGTGCCTTAAAGGCACTGCCTTTAGCGTCCTCTACAACCTGTCGTCACGTCCGTTTTTCCTCCATACAAACAGCGTGCCGGCCCAGTCACATAATATATGCGGCTTTTACACACACGTAAGTGAATGCAATGCATACTTGATCAACAGTCATAGAGGTCACACTGAGGGTGGCCGTATAAACAACTTTAAAGGCCTACTAAAATAAAATTTTCTTATTTAAACGGGGATAGCAGATCCATTCTATGTGTCATACTTGATCATTTCGCGATATTGCCATATTTTTGCTGAAAGGATTTAGTAGAGAACATCGACGATAAAGTTCGCAATTTTGGTTGCTGATAAAAAAAGCCTTGCCTGTACCGGAAGTAGCGTGACGTCGCAGGTTGAAGGGCTCCTCACATTTCCCCATTGTTTACACCAGCAGCGAGAGCGATTCGGACAGAGAAAGCGATGATTACCCCATTAATTTGAGCGAGGATGAAAGATTCGTGGATGAGGAACGTGAGAGTGAAGGACTACAGTGCAGTGCAGGACGTATCTTTTTTCGCTCTGACCGTACCTTAGGTACAAGCTGGATCATTGGATTCCACACTTTCTACTTTTTCTATTGTGGATCACGGATTTGTATTTTAAACCACCTCGGATACTATATCCTCTTGAAAATGAGAGTCGAGAACGCGAAATGGACATTCACAGTGACTTTTATCTCCACGACAATACATCGGCGAAGCATTTCAGCTACGGAGCTAACGTGATAGCATCGTGCTTAAATGCAGATAGAAACAAAAGAAATAAGCCCCTGACTGGAAGGATAGACAGAAGATCAACAATACTACCAAACACTGGACCTGTTACCACACGGTTAATGCTGTCCAACCTGGCGAAGCCTAGCAATGCTGTTGCTAACGACGCCATTGAAGCTAACTTAGCTACGGGACCTCGACAGAGCTATGCTAAAAACATTAGCTATCCACCTACGCCAGCCCTCATCTGCTCATCAACACCCGTGCTCACCTGCGTTCCAGTGATCGACGGCGCAACGAAGGACTTCACCCGATCATCGATGCAGTCGGCGGCTAGCGTTGGATAGCGCGTCTGCTATCCAACTCAAAGTCCTCCTGGTTGTGTTGCTGCAGCCAGCCGCTAATACACCGATCCCACCTACAACTTTCTTCTTTGCAGTCTCCATTGTTCATTAAACAAATTGCAAAAGATTCACCAACACAGATGTCCAGAATACTGTGGAAATTTGCGATGAAAACAGAGCTGTTTGTATTGGGATACAATGTGTCCGAATATTTCCGCTTCAACCATTGACGTCACGCGCATACGTCATCATACATAGACGTTTTCAACCGGAAGTTTCCCGGGAAATTTAAAATTGCACTTTATAAGTTAACCCGGCCGTATTGGCATGTGTTGCAATGTTAAGATTTCATCATTGATATATAAACTATCAGACTGCGTGGTCGGTAGTAGTGGGTTTCAGTAGGCCTTTAACACTGTTACAAATATGCGCCACACTGTGAACCCACACCAAACAAGAATGACAAACACATTTCGGGAGAACATCCGCATTGTAACACAACACAACATAAACACAACGGAACAAATACCCAGAACCCCTTGCAGCACTAACTCTTCCGGGACGCTATAATGCTCTGGACTGAAGCTGTGTGCCTTCATTGTTTTTGTAGCTGTTGTTTTGAGGCATGTTTAAAAAAAAATACACTTTGTGAAAGTCAAAGTATAGTATTTCCCATAGTTGTAGTGGGTATCAGGATTATCTTATGGAGAGCATGTCCCAAATTCCAAGCTGCTGTTTTGAGGCATGTTAAAAAAAATAATGCACTTCGTGACTTCAATAATAAATATGGCAGTGCCATGTTGGCAGTTTTTTTCCATAACTGGAGTTGAAGTTGTTCTCTTATTTTGGACAACTTAGTTTTTGATTGATTGATTGATTGAAACTTGTATTAGTAGATTGCACAGTTCAGTACATATTCCGTACAATTGACCACTGAATGGTAACACCCGAATAAGTTTGTCAACTTGTTTAAGTCGGGGTCCACGTTAATCAATTCATGGTAAAGTTACATTGTTTAATGCATCCAGCGGGGCATCACAACAAAATTAGGCATAATAATGTGTTAATTCCACGACTGTATATATCGGTATCGGTAATTAAGAGTTGGAGAATATCGGAATATCGGATATCGGCAAAAAAGCCATTATCGGACATCTCTAGTATTAATTACTACTGTTTGGTGGCGGCATCAGTGTTAGAATGCGTGCTGCCGCTCACATGGATGATGTTTGGTGTGTGGGGTCCATCATACATACATACCTATTGTACCTTCTGTACGTACAACATAGGTATATACCTATAGTCGAAGTTTCTGTGGTTTATCCGTTATACAGTGCTCAATGCCGGGGTAGAGCGGAATATATACGTTAGGTCAGGAAAAAACACAAGAGGCTATATCATCCCTACAAGTCTGTCAGGGAAACAGGCTTGTAGGGATGATATAGCCTCTTGTGTTTTTTCCTGACCTAACGTATAGGTATATACCTATTTTATTTACCTACTATACTGTATATACCTATTGTAGATATACCTATTGATTATACCCTCCGTATAGTACATACCTATGCTATGTACCTGCTGCACTGCATATATACATGTTGTATTGTACGTTCATTGAGTTGGATGAGGTATCAGTGTGAGCATGCGTGCCGTCGCACACATTGATGATGTTTTGTGCGTGGGGTCCATCAGGCAGCAGAGTTATTCTAGTGCATAATTGATGGAGGAGTTAGAATAGCAGAAGTAATGTGATGAGAGGGTGCAGTCAAGCGAAGCGAGGGATCGCGTGCGTGGAGCTGCAAACATTGCAGGGGAGAGAGGAGGGCATCTGGAGGAACAAGTCCCAGCACTCCTGAATGTCACCGTCTTAGCCAATCACAGCCGCCGGCGCCTCCACCAATGAGAGGCCTCCACTCCAGGAGAGTACTACGGCCTTCGACAATTTCTTTTTCCTTTCTGGCTTCTTTTGTTTCTTATTTCTTATATGTCTTTGATTCTAATCAAACTTCTGGATGAATCTAAATATTTGCCACTTTTATTTAAGACTAAAAGATGGAATTACAAAAATAATTTTCTGATAGGCTTTTTTCCCCACATGCTTCTGCTTTATTTATATTATTTGTGAGTGAGAACTTCCACAGAGAGAGAACACAGATTGTTTGACAATAAGATACCAGTAGAACATATTAAAAGTTTGACTGTCATAAACGTCCAGAAAAATGCCAGGGAATTATACTCAAATATGCCCAATAATTATTACAAATATTTTAAATCTCTGTTAAGCTTTTTTAAGCTTTATTGCAGACTCCAACGTCCAAGTAGACTTACAATCACAGACAGTACATAAAACAAACAAAAACAGAAAAAAATACAGTAAAAAAGGCATTATCACATACAATAAAAACAGTGTGCATATTCAGTAAAAAGGCATCTAATAAATAAATATAAACAGCAATAAAAAAAAATTATATATATACTTTAAAAATGCGTTTACACATTCTATAAAAGGCACAGATACCAGTGTTTCCATATATATATATATATATATATATATATATATATATATATATATATATATATATATATATATATATATATATATATATATATATATATATATATATATATATATATATATATTTATAATCAAGACATATATATATATATATATATATATATATATATATATATATATATATATATATATATATACATATCAATTAAGCTTTATTGCAGACTCCAACGTCCAAGTAGACATACAATCACATACAGTACATAAAACAAACAAAAAAAGAAAAAGATACAGTGAAAAAAGCATTATCACATTAAATAAAAACAGTGTGCATATTCAATAAAAAAGCATCTAATAAATAAATATAAACAGCAATTAAAAAAAATAAATACATGTATATCTATATCTTTTTTTTAAGCATTTACCAAGTAAATAACATTTTATTTTACCATGAATTCATCATTTATAAAAAGTGCAAATTTATTGAAATGTTGAATAATGTAATATTACTATTTAACTTGGAATGCAAGATTACTATTTTGAGGAATTTTGAGGAATAGTCTCATCTTCTTTGATTTGGAACACATGATTTATAGATTTAGAAAGTGTAAAAGTCAATACATGATATGTTTTAGATAAATTGCAAACAAATACATTACAAGTGTTAAGTATTAGTGATACAATGACACATATCAATAATATTTCATCCAGCCAATAAACAACATTACATCATGCATTATCAAGGTTGAATTAAATATACAATAAAATCATAAAGGAAAAAGTAGTTTTATATTTTTCCAGGTTGAAAATGGCTTTCAGGTTTAATGTCATAATAATGGACTATAATTTAGAAATCTGATATTTATTAATATTAGTTGTTTATTTTGTGTCCTTCAGTATAGAATGTACATTACACACAGAAAATAGTATTAATTTTAATATCAGCTGCTAGTGAAGCTTGCGCATGTTGTTGTGGAAACTTGGCACTTGGAGGTCACATGACCTCCACTCCACTATTACGGTCATAAAAGCAAACTCATAAAAATGTTTTATTTGTTTCCTGAGTGTGTCGGCCGCTTAGCTTTCTATCAGTCGTCTTTATGGCTCAATGCTCATATTTCTGTCTCTCTGAAGGGGCGTTGTGGTGTGGGGTTTACATTTTAGTGTACAAAACATGGTCACCAAAACTCGAGTGAAATTGTGACCATTAACATGAATATGAGTTGTATTAGTATTATTTTCATCAGTCGTTGTCAAATGATATTGCCTATAGCGTACAGTAGATACACTGTAAAAAAAATAACTATAGGATTTCAAAGCATTTAACAGTATTTTTCACAGTAGAATAAATACTGTAATCAAAATTACAGTATTAAACAGTCATCTGTTATTTTACAGAAAAATAGTAATTACTAATAATTATAGTCTTCTGTAATTTAACACATTTAACACAAACATGTAAATTCAAACTGATTTGTCTCTTAAGGGGTGCCATATATGCACACAATCACAAACAGTAAGTTTGTGATTCACAATAACATTACAATTGTGAATTTACAGCATAAAGTTATGATTTTATTGTAATTAACTTAATCAACTTAATCACTGTGAAGTTAGAGCATATAGATAGCAACAGACATATATATATATATATATATAATATTTTTATATATCTTGTCTATTTATATTTGTTTAGTTTAAAAGAATAAATAATTAAGTCATATATTTTTATTTTATTCTAGCTGAACATTCATTATGAGAAAATAAAATTAGGGTAATATTTAGATTTTTTACATTAAGAGAATATTTAAATTAATTGCTTATTTAAATAAATCTAGAATAAGTTAATCAAATTGAGTACATTTAGAAGAGTTAATTTTGTTTAGGTCCTCATTTAAATGTTTCTTAATCTAATTTTTCGTGTCAAGTCAGTGCAATAATATTCTTATTTATGTAATTATAACACACTACTTTCAGTCTCATTGGAGAAAATCCATAAGATTTGATATTTGAATTTGTAATCGATCACAAAAATGTCATTTAAGACTTGAATTGCTTAAGTAATGCAATTGTTAGACAGTAATTTGCTGTCAATTTACAATAAATCAACTTTACAGTGTAATTGTGAACATGTACAGTATGTGATATTATTAGTATTATTTTCATCAGTGTAACTAACTATTTATATTTGTTGGTATTATTCACTATTTGAGGCTTGATTGAAATTGTGAAAATATAGGTAATAAATAATTGTATTTAAAGTATGGACATACGCACATAACACATATGCAGCTTACAGACATATATGTATATGTTTATATATATAATTGTATGTATATATATATATATATATATATATATATATATATATATATATATATATATATATATATATATATATATATATATATATATATTTTAGTTTTTCATATATTTAAATAGTCAAGTTATACTCTTGTCTATTTAAATGTGTATTTGTTTAGATAAAAACAAATAAAATAATTAAGTCAAATATTGTTCTTTTATTGCAGTTGAACATTCATTATTAGATAATAAAATTAGGCTAAGATTTAGATGTTTAACATAGGAGAAGATTTAATATAATTTGCTTATTTAAATATATTTAGA